>NW_024080980.1:1340399-1499486 GCF_003009895.1 Hyaena hyaena
TCCCCCCCTCCCCCCCCATTGCCAGTCTTAATCAAGAAGGTATGCTTTTACATTTTTAAAAAATGTTTATCTATTTTTGAGAGACAGGGAGAGACAGAGAGTGAGCTGAGGAGGGACATAAAGAGAGGGAGACACAGAATCTGAAACAAGCTGCAGGCTTTGAGCTGTCAGCACAGGGCCCGACATGGGGCTCGAACTCACAGACCAAGAGATCATGACCTGAGCCGAAGTCGGACACTTAAGTGACTGAGCCACCCAGATGTCCCAAGAAGGTATGCTTTTAAAATAATTACTTTAAACTGAAATTAGGCTCTTATCCTAAATCCTCAGGAAAATGTAGACCTGGTCCCAATTTTGAAGCAAAAACTCATGGTTAGAGTTTTATAGGATTTGGCTTTTTTGCCAAAAAAAAAATCCCCCAAAACCTAATCTTACTATCTGAACAAACTTGAAATTTGAAATACATAAGATTTCCTGGGTTCTGACTTAGAATATCAGGGATGTCTAAACTAAGTGGAGTTTCCCCAAGTGTGTCATCTTTATTGTAATATAAGTTCATACAAGGCCTACAGGGTGGGGAGGAATAGGCCCAGGTGCCCCATTGGATATGCTATTATTTCTCCCATCTTGAAAATCCCTCTTAGGGACGCTTCCCCTTCAAATGTTGTCCCAATTCACTGCTCCCACTTCCAAAAGGGAATGCTATCAATTCCTTTCTCCTCATTCTCTCTTAAACCCGCTTTAGATAAATTCTTGTCCAATCGCTCTACAGAAATTGCCTTTGTCAAGGTCAATGATGACCTCCACATTGTCAGTCCAATGGATATTCTTAGTCTTTATCTTTCTTCAACTATTGGCAACATAGGACTTGCTCCTACCTCCTGGAAACACTTGTTCCACTTGGCTTCTGTGATTCCACAGGGCCCAGGTTTGTCTCCTGTGTTTAGTGATTCTCTCCCCAGTCCTTTGCTGGTTCTTCCTCATCTCCCAAACCTTGTAAATAACAGAGGGCTCCAGGGCCTGGACCTTGGACTGCTCTTCTTTTCTACACTCACTCTAGCATAGCAAACTCATCCACTCTCATAGCTTTCAATACCACTGCATGCTGATAACTTTCCCAGTTATTTCTGGCTGAGACCCCTGCCCTGAGCTCCAGACCTTTGTGCCCAACTACCCACTGGACATCTGTATGTGACACTGATAGTACATTTCAGTCTTATCGATTTCACACTTAACTACTTACCTTCTACTCCAAACCTACTCAGTCTTCTATCTTTCACCTCTTAGTCCTTGGTTTGGCATTTTCCTTGACCCTTGTCTCTCTCTCATACAGCCTCTACCCCCATCCAGTCTGACAGCAAATCCTGCTGACTCCACATGCAGGGTATGTCCAAGTACAACCACTTGAACCACTTACACTACTATCATCCTGACCTAAACCCCCATAACCTCCCACATGGATTACTTAATTAGGCTCTTTTCTGGTCTCACTACTTTCATTCTTGCCTCTTAAAATCTTTTCTCATCATGACAGCCAGAGGGATCATGTTAAAGTCATGTTAAAATCTTCTGCTCAAATCCCTCCAACAACTTCCCATTTTTCTGAGTGAAAGCTAAAGTCCTTATGGTACCCAAGAGACTCTGTGTCATCTGGGCCCCCCTGGACCTCTTTACTTCATCTCCTAACGCTCTCCCTTGCACACACTCCTCTCTAGACATTTGTTTTTGCTGTTCCTAAAACATGCAGTGTGCTTACACGTTAGGGCCTTTGCAACCTCTGTGCTCTCTGCTTGAAGTGATTTCCCTCCAGATGTGCACATGGTTCAGTCTTTCTTTTCTTCCTCAAGATTTCCCCCAACTGTCATCTTCTCAAGAAGACCTAACCTGCCCACCCTATTAAAATTGTGGTCCCTCCCCCAAATATTTTTATTTTGCTCTACGTTTTTGCTTATGGAAACTTTTTACTCCTAGTACTGTAGAATTAACATGTTTATGATATTTATTGTTTATTGTCTATCTCCTCCCACCCAGAAGGCAAGCTCCACAAGAGCAGGGATTTTTGTCTGTTCTGTTCTCTAATGTGTCCCCTCCATCCAGAATAGTACCTTCATTGTCGGAAAAACCTGCGTTAGGACTTTTGACATTATCTATAGTGAATTTCACCATTACATTGTTTGGGATAATTTTGTGTTAGAATTATTAAATTGGTTAAGTGCTAAAACAAAATATGTTACAAAATACATCGTACAATATTTGTTACCGTGTTTGGGCATTTAAAAAATATATATGTATATATCTTCCCCCCAAAATGGTGGCCTGAGCCTTTCTTAATCTCCAAAGGACTCTTGAGAATTCTTGTGAGAAAGAGTTATTTTCTCGGGAGCCAAGTTTATGCCCATTGTAGTACTTGTGGTTTCCTAGACTTACCCTCAACCAGAAGAGTTGTTATTGCTAAAGAACCCAGGATAGTTTCAAAGTTATCTAATGTCCTTTTGGCCATTTGAATTGGGTATCATGTGTCTGAATTATCTGTTCAAAAAATAAATGCTAATTGTAAAACTTTTATTTCCTTCCCCCTTTGAATTCTTGCACTGGAAGCCTCCAAAGAAATCATTAACTCCTTGACCTTTACAAGGAGGACATATGTTAAGATATATGTAAGGCAGAGTTGCAGGTCCTAGCAAGAATAGAGGCAGGAAAAGGAGCAAAGAAAAAAACAGAGGCTGATTACCTCTCTAGTGCCAATCAGGTAATTTCAGATTGTCCGATTTAAGATTCTACTCCTGGAAGAAGCTGAAACTGTAACTCATTTGGGTAGTAGGTCTCAGTTTGGTGACATGGGCTTATCACAAGGGACTCCATTTGGGGTCTGTTGTCTCTTTTTTAATGCAATCTATAATGATCTAACTAGTGATGTTGAGTTCTACCCTCCTTGTATTTCTGGATATTAAAAGCCAACCTGTTGACGAAAAGGGTGAACTTGCCTGAGTTTGGATATGCTCCACCTCTTACCAGCTGTGGCCTCTCTGTGCCTGAGACGTCTCATCCATAAAACAGAGATTAGAATACAACCTACATCAGAAGACTTTGGTGGAGAATCATGAGTTAATTCTGTAAAGTATTTAACCAGTGCCTGGCACTTAGTAAGGGCTATAAAAAATACCAGCCATTATTATCAAGGCTACTGAGAATTTTCCATCTTGGTCCAGGTTAACTCAGATCTATTTTATATCTACTAACAATATCTACCTTTGGTAAGAGTCCCATTTCATGGAGTCAGGTCTGGCTACCGTACTTGGATGGGAGGAAAAACGGTGCACTTCTAGCTTTTAGGGATTTAACAAAGCTAGAAAATGCTGCCTTTCAAAAATTCTCCCCCCTCCAAGGGCAACATATAAAAATGCTATAATTAATATTGCTTTAAACAATAACAACAACAAATAGAGAAGCTGAAACACCAGAGTATATAAATAATGAAACACACTGCTGGCTCCTGGAAGGTGAGCTTTATTTGATTTTTTAATTTTATTATTATTTTTTATAAATATTTATTCACTTTTGAGGGGGCATGAGCGAGGAAGTGGCAGAGAGAGAGAGAAAGAGGGTCAGAGGATCCCAAGAGGGCTCAGTACCAACAGCAAAAAGCCTGATGTGGGGTTCCTGACTCACCAACCGAGAGATCAAGACCTGAGCTGAAGTCTCAAGACCTGATGCTTAATCAATAGAGCCACTGAGGCGCTCACGAGAGGTGAGACTTAGACCCAGGCATTTTGGTTCCACAGCCACTCCTTCCCCTCTTTCTAGAGCTGGAGTTCTGTTGCCTGTGCCCCTTTCTGTCCCAGGGCCCTGCGGTCTAAGGCAGGGTGGGAGGGTGAACCTATCCTCAGGCTTTTGTTTTTTAATTGGCAACACTTGGAGCTATGAAGGCCCCCCAAAGCCCAAAGGGATGAAGTTATATGGATATAAATAGTGGGCAGTGGTATTAAGCACTCAGCCTGGCAACTTCTTCTTCCTCCTAAAAACATTGTCACACAGCAGTCAACCCCATCCCACCCAGTTAAGACTGCTCAATAACGATGACAATAAAACCAAGCATCTAGTGCTTACTAGATGCCAGCCCTGTATTAATGTGTCACATGTGCTATCTCATTTAATCAGCTAATCAGCTGGGTCCTATTATTACCCACACTCCCATTTTTCAGATGAGGAAACAGGCTTGGAGAACAGAAGTTAAAGTGGCTAGGAAGCTGCTGAGAGATCAGAGGGGTCCCATCACTTGCTCCTGTGGCATTTTATTTCCAGAATGCCTCCTGAGCCGCTAGCTTCACTGTAAATCTGCACCCAACCATCGCCAAGACCACAATAAAAGGATGTCAAGTGATGGGCTTACTAAAGACACGGAACACATAATTTTATGTTTCCAAAGCTGTACTTGCTCTAATTTGTGCCAGAGTGGGAAGGAAGAAATAATGTTAACCTTCATTAGCCAGTCCTCCCCCACCAGCCTGGTTCAGCCCCACAAACAATAGATACAATTACACTGAACAATCGTGTGTTTATTTCCACGTCTAGACACAGAGCTCACATTTGAAAACAAAAGAGAACAGAAAAGAGAATGCATCCTGCTGCTTTTTAATTCTTTGTGTCAAACTTTTTCTCAGCCTGGATGCTTGTCTTGTGATCAGGAGATTATATATATATATATATATATATATAGTTAGAGTATCAGGACTTTTCGAGAAAGCCTTTTTTGGAGAGGAATTGGTGTTAGGAATAAGACAATATATTTAAATGGCCTCTAGTCTGAGTAGAAATGAGTCATTTAAAAAACCATAGAGGATTTAGAAGACCCTGAATGGATGCTAAAACTAGTGAATGAAGTTTTGATGAGGAATACGTTATTTTCATAGTGTCAGAGTTCTGCTCACAAATTTTATAGTGATTGTAAAGGGGACAATAGGAACTTGACCATGGCAAAACATGGCAGACACCAGCTTTATCAAATGAGCCAAGTTAACATCACCGGTATGGGGACAAACCAACATCGGGAACACACATCAGGTGCCTCCGCAGTGATACAGAGGCGTCATTTCTGCCCAAATCCATGATCTGAATCTAATCCTGAAGAAACTTCAGATAAACTCAGATGCAGGGACATTTTACAAAATAACTGGCCTATATTCAGCAAAAGTGTCACTTTTGATGAAAAAGTGACAAAGACTGAAAGAACTGCTTTCAGACTAAAGATGTATGAAATACAGCTGAGTGATTTTTACTATATTCACAGAGTGTGCAGCCACCACCACTCTCTGCTTCTAGAACATTATCATCACCCCAGAAAGAAACTCCCAAACCCCTTGGCAATCACTCCCATCGTCCCCCACTCTCCCACCCCCCGCCAGCGCCTGGCAACCACTGATCTACTTTCCGTATCTCTGGATTTGCTATTCCAGACATTTACGAACAGAACTCCACACTACGTGGTCTTTTATGCCTGGCTTCTTTCACTCAGCGTGTTTCCAAGGCTCACCCATGTTGTCATGATTATCAGGACCTCCTTTTTATGATCTAGTCACATTACGTTGTGTGGATAAACCACATTTTGTTTATCCGTTCCTCACCTGACAAACGCTTATGTTGTTTCCATTTTTTGGCCATTATGAATAATGCTGCTACAAACATTTATGTATAAGTATTTGCCCGAATATATGTTTTCAGTTCTCTTGAGTATATATCTAGGAATGCAACTGTTAGGTCATATGGTAACTCAGTTTTCCAGGAACTACCAGACTGCTTTTGAACATGGCTACACCATTTTACATTTCCACCCCAAATGTACATTCCAGTTTCCCCCCATTCTCGCCAACATTTGTCCTGTCTATCTTTTTATCAAAGCCATCCTAGTGGGTGAGAAGTAGTATCCCATTATGGTTTTGATTTTCCTCTCTCTAATGACTCATGTACTTTTTGGAGATTTGGATATCTTTGGAGAAAATATCCAAATAAGTTTCTGTTCATATCCTCTGTTCATTTTTAATTTTTTAAAATGTTTATTCATTTTTGAGAGAGATACAGAGGGAGAGCGCTAGATGAGCAGAGAGAGAGAGAGGGACAGAATCTGAAGCTATCAGCACAGAGCCATGAGATCGTGATCTGAGCTGAAGTCGGACACTCAACCAACTTAACCACCCAGGCGCCCCTCCTCTGCCATTTTTAAATTGATTTGTCTTTTTATTGTTCTTTTGTTGTTGAATTGTAATAGTTTTTTTTTTTTTAATCTGGATACTAGACCTTTCCCAGATAAATGATTGCAAATATTTTCTCCCATTCTGTGAGTGGTCTTTTCATTTTCTTGATAGTGTCTTTCCATGTACAAAAGTTTTAAGTTTTGATGAAGTCAAATTTATCTGTCCCCCCCCCCCCGCCTTTGGCTGCTGTGCTTTAAGCATCATTATCTAAGAAATCATTGCCTAATCCAAGGTCCAAAAGATTTACGTTTTCTCTTAAGAGTTTTATAGTTTTAGGTTCTTTGGATTTTGAAGGCAAAATGATACCAGATCTGAAGGTGCAAGCCATCCTGCCACTTGCGCCTTTTGTCATAACACTTGAATATTCTTTGCTAAATAAAAGTACCAGAAAGAGCCTCCAGTGTGGCCACAATAAGGAGAACCATAGCATGGATAGTTACAGTTTTGGAGCAAAGCCATGCCCTCTTCTGCTTTTGATTGTTTGCTACGAAGCCCTTATAGAAACTAAATGTTTGACTATGGGAAATCAAGTAAGTCAATGAACTGGATGCTCTCTGAGCAGCCAAGACATGAGGTCAGTCACGTGCAGCATCCATCCATCCTCAGACGGTGGTGGTCTATGTGAGGTCGAATTGGAGCAGGCCTAGAAGGCATAAACAAGATGTATAAGCTGGTGGCTCAGACTTGGTCAACACTTGCTCCTCCTTCGACACCCGCTGCTGCTGAATTGCTGCCCCTCATCAGTCCACACCCATCGCCTTGTGGAGAGTTTCCTGTGACCAGGTTTGGAGAAAGAAAAAGCTCACTCTTGGCTTACAGACTGGCCTGCGCGATATGTTGTCTAACAGCTGTTGTGCTGGACAGTGCAGACATATTTCTGTCACTGCAGAAAATGTATTAGACAGTGCTGGCTAGATTTTGCTGATTGCATTTCTCATGGTGTATTTTGCATTTTCCTTTGCCAATTCCTGTAGTTGGATCTAGGGGTTCAATTTGTTTTGTGTTTGTTTTTGTTTTTGACCAGACTACTTCATGAATCATATTGTGTTCCTCAACTTGGAGCCTCATACTGACTCGTTGCCCTTCTTGTGATCAGCTGTTATTAATCAGTAATCGATCCATTATTCCATTAGACTCTGCAAATCAGTGATAGTCTAAATTTGTCATTTCTTCTTGATGGATTAGCTGGAATATGTCTATAAAGAACATAAAGGAAGTCATGTACTTTACTCCCTCAAGTAGAGGTACTGGAAGGACAGCACACACAGCTGATTCTTGTATTTTCAAGGTTTCCAAATGAATTTGTTTACTAGCACCTTGCAACAGTCACCAAATACTATTTTGAGCGCCACTATGGACTTGTCTGTTTAATTTATTTTATGTGTTTTGATCCATTGAATTTTAAAGGCTCAGATTTTCTCCTGTTTGACCAGTGCCTCCTCTTTACTTTGGCTTCTGAACCCTTTTGACATCAATCTCTTTGATAACTTCCTTACTAGCTCATCTGACAAGATGTTCCATGCTTATTTTATGCCTCGTATTTTTTGGCCCAGAGTTAGAAGCAGCCATTTCTCCAGAGAGCCTTTATTTCCCAGTAGGAAATGGTCTTTGAAAACCACGCTCTGGGTCTAGGGGTGCTCGCTTAGGTCTAGACCCTTTGAATGGGCAGACCTAGGAAATACACACAGAATAGAAATACCAACCACCTCAGAGAAAAATGCACTAGAAATTGGAAAAGATAGTTGACAAGAAAAGGAAATGCAGGTGTCTCCTAATCATATGGAAAGAGGCTCAATCTTGTTTTTAATAAGAGATTATGAAGCTGATCCTGACATACAATTTCTCATCTCCCATATTAACAAAATCCAAAGGTTTTACAACACACTCTCGGCAAGACTGTGCTGAAACAGGCACCCAGATCTTGCTCATGGAAATGCACACTGGTAACGTCCAGATGGAGGGAAATTTGTCCAGTAAAATTACATAGGAGTTTGCCTCGTGACCCAGTAATCCAACTTGTGTGAATCTTTCTCAGAATACGCTGGCAAAAATATGAGCAGA
This sequence comes from Hyaena hyaena, assembly GCF_003009895.1. NCBI lineage: Eukaryota > Metazoa > Chordata > Mammalia > Carnivora > Hyaenidae > Hyaena > Hyaena hyaena. The sequence continues at coordinate 1,348,709 of NW_024080980.1, forward strand.
CATAGGCATGAAGCTACTCACTGCACACAAAAGATGAGAAACCACCCAATGTCTATAAGAGAAAGCAGGATACATCTACACGATGGGGTGCTATGTGGCTATAAAAAGGAATGAGAAAGATTTCTAAAAGGGCTATGAAATGACATCTAAAACATATGATTCCACACAAAAAAAGAGAAGGAAAGAAGTGTGTGGAGAATGCAATATATCTATGCAGAGGGAGGGCCTCAAATATACATGTACAAAAATATACATATGTGTAACACAAAAACTAAATATTCGGTCTCTGCCTTTGGGTCCTGACACAGAGGTCTTAAAACCCTGTAGTTTCCTGAGCAATAGGGGTGACTGGAGTGTCTTTTCCAGAGCTCCTTAATATCCTGTCATTTCCAGGTAGGGGAACTTTTTGTTTTAATGAGGCAACTCTTGGTGGGCTCCTAGATAGCATTAGGATGGGGGCTGGTCACCAGAAAGACCAAGCCATGATTAGAAGCTTGGAACTTTTCAGCCCCACCCCCTCCTTTCTGGAGGTAGGAAGCCTCCATAAAAATCTCTAAACTATGGAGTTTGGGGAGCTTCCGGCTTGCTGAATACATTCACCTGGGAGGAGGGTGGTACCTTCCAAACTCCATGAGGACAGAAGTTCCTGCACTGAGGATGCTTCCAGATCTCGTCCTTTGTGTGTCTTCTTCTGGCTGTTCACCTGTATACTTTATAATATCTCTTACAATAAGCTGGTAAACATACAAAATGTTTCCTTGTGTTTTGTGACCCATTGCAGCAAATTACCTAACCCAGAGGAGCTGGGATTGTGCAAACCAACACAACCAAGTCAGACAGAAGGTGAATAGCCTGGGAACCCACTGTTTGTGACCAATATTTGAAGAGAGTCTAACACTCTGGGTAGTAAGTGATAGGATAGAATTAAATTATAAAACATCACGTTGGAGTCTGGAGACTTGGAAAATTTGTTGGTGGGGGAAAAACTCATACATTTGATGTCAGATATGTAATAAGTAGAGAAACATTTTTTAAAAATTTAAATTATTTTTTAAACGTTTATTTTTGCAAGAGAGCATGTGTGGAGGAGGCGCAGAGAGAGAGGGGGACAGAGGATCTAAAGCTGGCTCTGCACCCACAGCAGTGAGTCCCATGCTGGGAGCTGAAGTCAGACTCTTAACCGACTGAGCCTCCCAGGCGCCCCCAGTTTTTATTAAATATGTCAGTACATACTCAAATATGTATATGTCAGCATTTAGTCAAACCTAGAAAAACACAAGGCTCCCTCATTTCTGATTGCTGAAATTACTGAGAAATAGCCCCTCTCTGCTGGGGATACCTTGCTGATAAGCAAAGAAACATCAAGTAGATGTGGCCCATGTGGAGACAATGGAGGAACAGAGTGCCTCAGAAGGAAGTCATTTGGGAAGAAGAAGCAGTTGAACAGAGAGATCAATACCCACATCTTCTGGGAAACTAAAACTGGTCAGTTCAACCTCAACACCTTTCTCAATCCGGTGAACCAATACTCCACAGCAAAATTAAGGTAAGTACAACACAACAAACTGCATGAATTCCCCTATGCAGGTTAAGGTGGAGGAGTGTGGACTGACTTTGCCAGAACCTGCATGGAGGGCTGCTGGGGTAGCCTCCAGTAAGAGTCACCTGGGAGCCTGGCTGACCAGTCAGCCTGGGAACCTGTTCTGCAGTCAGTCCAAGTGGAGACTGCTGGTGGCCAAGTTCAAGCTGCTACCTCAGGAAAAGTTTGGGATGGTGGGCTTTGTCTTCCATGGTGGGGACATGCTTGGGGTTCTGGACCCACCAGAGCTACAAGAACTGGGAAGGGACTGGCTGTCCTTGGCAGGCTGAAGGGATGCCTACTGCCCATGTCCCAGCCCCAGGGTTCAGGGGAGCAAGGGACCTGGAATAAGGCAAGGGTCTGAAGAGATCAGGTCTTGGGGCTGTTGGCATACAGGACACTCGTGTGATGCAGAGTGCCACTCGATACCAGGGAAGCCGTGGAGAAATCTGAACTCTGGACTGCCCTGGCAGGATGGGGCCACACACAATAATGTTGGGGTTCCCTGGGATGAGAGACACCCGGGAGGGCCTTGATGGCTGGGGAAAACCCGGACGCCATCAGGCAGCAAGTCCAAATGGGGGCTGAAAGTCCGGAATATAAGCTGTGAGGAGTGTGGGCTCTGGATGCCCCGAAGCCATTTAAGTGGTGGGGTTCCTGCAAGTTCCACCGAATGTCTGGGTTGGCCTTCCCTGAGAGACACGGCGAGGCTTGATGGCTGGGGGAAGTCCGGGACACCTTGAGGCAGCCATTGGCTGGCCTGCTCCCTGCACCCTGAGACCATGCAGTGCAGTGGGTCAGTCCTGGAGCGTCCTGGGCCTGAGGCTCCCCCGCGCTGGGCAGCCCAAGGCCGGCCCACAGGAGTGAGTGGACTGCGCACGCGCCGCTGGCCGCCTGGGTCGGGTGATCCCGGAGACCTGGGGACCTGCAACAGGGCGGATGGAGGCAGAGGCAGGGGCACAGGAGACGCTATCTGGGGACCCGGTGTGTGCCTGGTGCCGTGCCTCCTTTGACAGCAGGGCCCACATTCACCCCTGAAGGCAAGGCTGGAGAAAAGTGGGTTGCCTCCCCAGGGACGGGCTCTGGGGCCAGGGCTTCCAGCAATGGGAGACACCTGGGAGCTCTGGTTGCTGAGGAGCCAGGCCCCCTATCACGTAGCTAGTCCGAGCGGAGCTGGACTGTGGCCAGGTGAAGGCTGCCCGTGGCAGAAGGAACTTCAGGGTTGAGGTTTCTTCGCTAGGAGGCTTTGTAGGTGCTTTTGGGACTCTCCTCAGCCCCAAAGGCCTGGAGGGCTGAGGTTGCCCTGAAATGGGTCCTGGGGCCTTTACTGCGCAGGCGCAAGCGGCCTGCCTAAAGGGCACTGCAGGTGAGACGTGGGTCAGGACAAGCATGTGGAGAGGCCTCGGCCCATTTGGGGGGTTATTGGGAGCTCAGGGCATTTGCCTACCTCCGAGTCCTCCATTACACACGCGCCCTCCCCCTGTGCAGAGAGCTGGAGGAGCGTGCGTGAGTGGATTGCTTTTGGCAGGACCTGCCTGGCTGCTTGGTTGGCCTCCGTCCAGAGACGACACCTGGGACCCTGGGCGACTGGGCAGCGTGGGACCCCGTCAGAAAGTCTAGGTACATGGGGTGTGCCCGTGGCCTACCTCAAACTACCACCCCCGCAAGATTTGGGAAGAGGGAGACTGCCACGTCCCTGAAGGCGATGACGCCCATTGTGGACCCACTCAAGCTCCGGTGGCCCGGACGACCCACGCTGGTCCCGGCGGGCTGATGCGGTGAGTGCTGCCTACGGACGGGCCCGCGGACACGGGTCCGGCGAGCCAGAGACCTGGCACAGGGCAGGAATGCGGGGAGACCCGTCACGGGAGCGGGCTGTTGCTGGAACCCACGTGCCTTAGTCCGGGCGCTACACTCCAGAGGGGCGCACGTCGTCGCGTCCCCAAAGCTCCCCCCGCCCCCGCCCCCAACTCGCGCCGAGCCGGGAGAGTCTGGGCGCCCTTCCCGCTGGGGGCTGGGCGTGGGGCGGAAGGGCACAACTGGGACCCCAGCCGTCGGCCAAGCCACATAGAAACCGCCGGTCGTCCGTTTCATCGTGCTGCCTCGGACGCACAAAGCGTTGGCAGCCGCGGACTCCCTGCACCCGGAGTCCCAGCGAGCTGGTTGGGTCCTGCGCTCCCCGCCGCGCCACAAGTTTGCCGGCGGCCCCTTGTTCGGAGGCCTGGCGCGCCCCCTGCCGTCCGAGGCCGGCGCACCAGGTGTGGCCGGGGTCCTGCCCTGGCGCTTGGAGGCAGGTCAGGGGATCAGGGAGCGCGGGCCCTGGAACAGGGCAGCTGTAGGGCGAGGCCAGCGGGCCAGGAACCAGGCCTCCGCGGGGAAGCCGGCGTCTGCCCGGTTCCAAACCGTGCGTGACACCAGGGCGCCTGTATTGCCCCGAAGGCCAGGCTGCCCGAAAGAGGACTGCCTTGGCGGGGCGGGGCCTGGGTGTGGGGTCTGGGCTTCCAGCAGTAAGAGACCCGGCAGAGGGGGAGAGGGGGAAGCTAGTTCCCATGGAGGCTGACCGAGGCCCGCTTACAGCTGTGGCCGTGGCAAGAACTTGGCCAGCTTTTTGCCTGCCAGAAGCTATGCAGCTGCTGTAGGAGCAGCACTTGCTCAAGCCAGGCAGGTTCAGGGGGTGTGGAGAAGCCCTGGGGTGGCATCTGCCCGTGGGTGGGTCGTAAGACACCTGCCCCTTGCCAAGGGCTGAGGGACACAGCCACCCTTCCCCCAGCAGTTAGGTACGGGCACAATAGCGTGGATGGCCTTGCCGGGACTAGGCTAGGTGCCTGGTGGGACTAGCCTCCAGTAAGAGACAACATCTGGAACCCTTGGCTACTCCTCAGGGTGCGATTCAGTCAGACTGAAGACTAAGTATCTGGGGAGTCCCCGTGGTGGACTTCATAATAACACACCAACAAGTTTTTGGCCTAGACGATGATCAGAAGGTGGCATCTTGCAGGTATTTTTCTGTAACCCTCATTTTCCAAAATTTCTTATCAATGTTGCATGAAAAGTTTAGTCTTTTCAGTCTTCAGTGTTTAGTGAACATGGGGTCAGGTTCGTTTACAGAGAGCGGTGTCCATGTTCTCCCAAGAAAGTGTGAGGTGTGTCCAGTTTTCATCTGTGACTCCTGCAACACCAGCTAATGAAATAAGACTTTTCCAGCACGAATAAACAATCACAGTTAAGAGATTATTTTCCTTTTGGTCTAGGATCTTTTATGACAAATCCCTGAGAACTGGCATGACTGGATACAGAGTGTATTGCTAGCAACTACATGTATTTGAACCGTAGTCCATTTAGTCTACTTTCCTGGCCACCACGGTGCACACAGGCAAGTGTATTCTCCAGATGGTAGAGACCGGCTAGAATATTCTACCATTCACAAAGCCAAGTTCACAGGACATATAATAAGGTGAAAGGAAAAACCTCACATAAGGGACATGTGGCAAAATGCTATACAGAGTCCAGTCTGATGTGAACTGTGGATTTAGCAGTCTGTGAGGGCAGCTCCATTAACAGGTCAATAGGGCCTATGCCTGTGTTCTTCCTGTGTGGTTAATTTCTTTTCATGAAAGAGGACCTTAAAGACAATAGCAAAGAAAATGTGACCATCTCTGGGTAGAACAAGATCAGTAAAGCCAAGAGTAGTCTATGGAATTTACCAGTGTCGCTAAGCCCAGAAGACTGGTTCCATGGTTATTTTCTTTTACTAGTATAAATTTAGAGCGAAAACACCTCTTACCATTCTTGCTTCTATTAGACCTACAAGTAGAGAGCTGGGAGTAGACGGGGTGCTAACAGGGTGAGGATTGTTACCTTCTGCCAGCATTTGTCAGAGCTTGCAAGATTTCTCAGGTATAGCAGCATCCAGCCAGTAAAGTTTGTCCTATTGTCAATTCCAACTGCTGGGGAGGAAAATTTTTCCTCTATTTACCAAGGTTCCCTTAGCTGGTTTGAGAATTTAAGTGATATGAAACAGATTAACAGAAGACAAAACCACAAAATTTAATTATGTGTGAATGGAGACCAGATGCTAAATTTGAGAACAAAATGCAAGCAGCTTTTTCACTTTTTATTATTACTTTTTATTTAAAATGTTTTTAAATTTATATTTATCAAATTTATTATTATTATTTATTAATTTATTAATTATTAAAATAATAATTAATATTATTATTAATTTATTTATCAAAATTTTAATTTTGAAAGGGTGACTTTCAAATGGCAGATTTATTTCCTGCTTGCAGGAGACAAAGGGAGGTGAGGGAGTTGTCTCCCACAGGCTGTTTCCTAAGTAATTTTAATTCAAAACAATCAACTTGTCAATGTGGTCCATTTGCAGTCACCTACACTTGGCCCTTCCATGTTAATTTGTGTAGATTAGGCAGACACCTTTGGACCTACAGTAGTCCCACCCACACCCCAGCCTGTCCTGACACTTGCCCAGTGCCACGTCTCTGGCTACCCTAACCTGTGGATTCACCCATGTGCAGACTGCAGTTTGTTAGCCACCCTTGGCTGCCAGCACCCCGCAGGCCTGTGAAATTCGGGCCATTCCCAACCATTAATACCTGCAGGGGGTAGAAAGCCCACCCTGAATATCTTTCTGAGGGTCAGCTTTAAACTGGCCAGTCAGTCCCCATTTAGCTTGGTTGCCTGATGGGGTCCCAGACTCACCAACAACTAAAGCTCCCAGGTGTCTCTTATTGGAATATACCCCGGTCCATCAGCCAGCCCAGCCCAGTCTCAGGCAACAAAATGCAGATTCCTCCAGCTTTGCCTTCAGAGGGAATACACACATTTGTGTAGGTTCAATCTTGGAATTAGGCAAATGCTATGGACCCCCACCATTCTGCTTCTGAGACCTAGGCTTTCCCAACTCTTGCTTATTTCACTTCCTGACTACCCTAAACTCTGCTGCCAAGGCATGCAAGTTCAAAACACTCGCTGCAGCCTGAGGCAACCTGGACCCACCAGGCGGCTTAGGGAGGGCTTGTCCCGAACTACAGTTCCTGTTATTCCCAATTCATTTTGCCAGTAAAATGTATTGGGAATTTTACAATAGTAAAATAGTAAAGATACTATTGTATCTTTAAAGTTTATATTAAATGATATCAGAGAAGTGGGATCCAGAGAAGATTCCCGGCAACTCAAGGCCAAACAGGAGCCAATACCCACAGAGCCCACTGAGCTAGCTCATGACTTTCTAGTCGACCCTGGAGTTGGTATTGCCAAAATTAAGTTGTAAGGACCTCTATTTAATAGTCTTAAAGAAAATCAACTATTTATATAAGTCAAATACATCTCAAAAATATAGCAGTGAACCTAAATATTTTTTTCAGTTCATATGATCTGAATCTCTGATAAACAGTAATTTAAATTTGTTGGTTTAAGAAAAATAGGCATGTTTTCAGAGTTCAACATTAAATACAATGCAGATAAACAGCTTTTTCTACCTGAGTTACTAATAAAATAAAATCATACTATCTTTATATTACAAAATTTGTCAACAAGAGACATAAGATGATGGCTAGCTGTTTAGTGCCTAATCCCAAGTATATTTGTTGAAAACAAATAATGTCAATAAAGGTTAATAAGATCAAATTTTATACTAAGTTAAACAAAATAATGGATATTTATTGAATACCTAAACCATTTCCAAATAAGATACACATTAAATGCTAAACATAAGTACCTATACTCTTGGCTTTTGAATTTTCAGAGAGACATAAAAAATATTTGGATCTATTAATAAACATGTTTAATGTCACCTTGAAAAAATGGAACTATATTTACAAGTGTGCCTATCCTACCACAGGATGCTAACCTATAAAAGCATATGTTTGCCTGCCTCCTAGTTTTCACTGAAAAACCAAGATTACCAATATTATATAATATTGAAAGAAGAGCTGAAAATACATAATGAACAACAACAAAAAGAACACAGAGTAATAAGCATAAATTATAAACTCTGCACAAACTGCACATTTACGGCTGAATTCAGGCAACGCAGCAAGCCTCCGTTGGAAGATGAGAAACCACAGGGCTCCCATGAAACCTTTCTCCTCCTGTGGGAGGGTCGACTATAACTTCTTGTTTTTCAAACAGAACATTGATGAATTATAATTAACATCTATGTAGAAAATACCCGTATTATGTATATCTACATAAATAAATGGATAATATACCTTTGGTTTTATCTATATTCATAAATATTATAGATTACAGTAAAACCTTGGTTTGCAAGCATAATTCATTCCAGAGATATGCTTGTAATCCAAAGTGCTTGTATATCAAAGCAAATTTCCCTGTAAGAAATCATCAAAACTCAGATGATTCATTCCACAACCCAAAAAATAGTCATATAAAAATATAAAAGTATAAATATACTTGATTTATATAATTTATGTAATTTAAATATATAAATATATAAAAGCTGTAATATAATACAAAATAATAAAATACAAAATATAAAAAATAGATTAACCTGCACTTGCCTTTGAAAACCTTTGTGACTGGTGTAGGGAGACAAGAGAGAGGAGGGTTGTTGTATAGGATGACTTTCACTGTCACTAAGGGAATCACTGCTCTCCATTGGCTCAATGGAATCTTTTCCTTTTTGTGCAGCTTTAACCAGAAACCTGTCCAAAAAAAAGAAAGAAAGAAAGAAAGAAAGAAAGAAACCTGTCCAATAATGCTTGCCTTTGCCTCCTTTTGAGGATTTCGTGGACATGTGACATTGCATTGTTATTAAACGGATTCATAGCTCACACTCCTTTCTTTTTTTTTTAAAATATTATATATATATAAAAGAGAGAGAGAGAGAGAGAGAGAGAGAGAGCGTGAGCAGGGGAGGGTCAGAGAGAAAGGGAGACACAGACTCTGAAATAGGCTCCAGGCTCTGACCTGGCAGTCAGCACAGAGCCCGACACGGGGCTCGAACCCATGAACCGCGAGATCATGACCTAAGTGGAAGTCAGATGCTTAACCTGCTAAGCCACCCAGGTGCCCCCATAGCTCACAGTCCTATGGCCTTACTCTGGTGGTGCTTTTCTATGAAATTTTGCACTGTTTAAATTTGACACATCTCCCTAATCTCACTGAAATGAGGGATTCCTCCATCTTTTTCTCCTCCTCTGCAGATGAAATGCAGATGTAGACTTATAAAATCTTGCAATTTCAGTCACTTGCATACCTCATTAGTACTTCTCAATGATTTCCTTCTCAACTTCCACCGTAATCATCTCCTTCTTACCGCCTTTCTTTTCAACCTTTTTCTGCATGGGGGCCATTGTATACACTTGCACAGATGTTGACTACAGTATTAATAAACTCTTGTCATATGCTGTATTTAATGTAACTGGCAATAAGGCAGCAGAGGAAAGGGTCTATATCTGCAGGCAGCCTGACCTAGAATGAAGCAAAGACTTCCTAAGCTTATTCTTGTCTGGAAAAGCAAAGGACAATCCATAGGTGCTTTGAAGTGACAAAAAAAATACACTAGTGCCACTGTTTCCAATGTTCTGAAAAATTACTGATTTCTGTCAAACACCATGGCCTGAGACTGAGGATCCAAGCATGAGAGATGATCACCCACAATCCCTCAGAGAGAGAGAGAGAGAGAGAAACATTTATTAGAAATGTTTGCTTGTCTTGCAGAACACTCACAGAACAAGTTACTCACAATCCAAGGTTTTAATATATATATAAATTAAAAATAATTTCATAAAATGAAGAACAGTAATATATATTATATTATATAATGTATATATAAATTAAAAATAATTTCATAAAATGAAGAACAGTATATTCATGGCATATACTGAATACAGGAAATACATATCAGCTAATTAAACTTTTATTTCAGTTATTTAGATGGTTTTCTATGTACAGATACATGCTGGACCATACAATAGAGTGATCTCTTACTGTGGAATGATCCAACATGTGTGAAAGCCCCCACTCATATATCACAGTTAGCTGAGCAACAAAGGTGTCTGAGTGGCCAGATGAAGACGCCAGAATGAACACCACCACCATCCTGTCCTGTCCGCACCCTGTAGGACTCATCACGGCCAGCCTGTCGTCACTCTGGGACAGTCTCCTGGTGCTTTCAGATTCGCAGCCAGGCAGCAATCTTTGTTTGAAGGAACTTACTTCCCCCATTTCTTATTGCGGTTTGCAGAGCTGGGAGTTCTGGTGACAGCTTCCCAGCTATTTATAGCTCTGCCACCAGTTTAGAAGTCGTTCCATTTTTCAAATCTTTACTCTGCCCCCGTGAGGTAGAGAAGCCTCTTCCACAGTCACATGGGAATCCTGTTGCCCTGGCCTGTCCTATCATTCCCACGCTAATGGAGCACTGTCAACATGAGCCCACAGATGCCGGTAAATCTCATACTGCCATTTCCAAAGAAAAGCCTGTGTGTGTTTTTTTTAAACTATACAGAAGTTTCTATTAACCTAGGGTAATGCATAAGCAATTAAGCTATCCTCTGAGAGTAAATCTGTAACAACCATCGTCATCATTTCTAGATAAGCTATATAAATTTTTGAAATTTAGAAACTAATAAAGTTGAAATTGTCAGAAAAAAATTTTTTTAAAAAAACCACTAGAAATAATAAGCATAAAAGAAAATGGCCATATATGAAAAGTGAGGAAACGGGAATTTTGGGAGGGATAAGGAATGGTATAAAGGACATTGTTGCGTGTGTGTGTGTGTGTGTGTGTTTTGGGGTGAGGGTGGGGGTAGGAAAAAAAGTAACTTTTTTCAAATTACATTGTTTGGTGACAAATACATTGTTTCGGAATGAGAAAAAAGATAGGACAGATCTAAGTAGATATGGAGATACGGAAAGTTGTAGGGGCGCCTGGGTGGCTCAGCTAAGCATCTGACTCTTGATTTCGGCTCAGGTCTCTGTCTCCCTCTGCTCCTCTCCTCTCTCTGCTCATGCACACTCATGTTCTCTGTCTCTCTCTCAAAAAAAAAAAAAAAAAAAGAACGAATCTTGAGAAAGGACTTTTCCATCTGGTCAAGTTGGCTAAAACTTAAATTATTATTATAAGGGTTTTAAAATTAAGCCTTACTACCAGTAACATTATTATGTAAAACTAAAAATGATCTCTTATCAGTTATAAGGTGCCAGGAGCCGCACCAGCCTCTCTGGATGGCAATCACAGCAAGGAAATGGCAGTGTTTGCACAGCTCCTGCCATGAGAAACGAAAACTGATATCTCTTTCTGCTACTACTGGCTCATGTTGGAAATAAGCCTGCTGGTATTGACCAGGCCTCACAATATTCCATATCAGACCCATATTCTGAACACAGATACCTCATAAGGAAAAGCATATTCCTGCCTTTACAAAAGAGATTTTAGATAAAAGCTCTGTGGATGATTGTCAAAAGGCTCTGCCTATGGGCCTTGCAGATCCAAGACTTAGATAATTAAGGGGTTAAGAACACAAGAGTTACAATTGAGCCTGGCCCAGAGACAAAGAGCCTAATTTAGAGTTAAGGAATAGACAAGGACAGAACTTAAGTTAATACTTAACACCTTCTTCTAACTGGGGATGTATGGCAGTCCCTTCCCCAAGGCCTACTTTCTGCAAACACCTTCCCTTACAGGTGGCTGGGATGAGAATAGATAAGAGTAGCTAAAACATTACCCACAAACACAGGCCGACACATTTAGGGCCTCCATGGTGTTCACACATTCAGCATCAAATAGGTTTCCACAAACAACTTATGAACCAGCTCAAAAACATTCATCCTCTTGAGAGCCAGACAGAATGACTCTTAGCCCATCTATACACTTAACCTATGATCTAACCTTAGCATTATTAACTTAGACAAATATGTATCCTGTCTTTTACTAAGAATACCCTGTTAATTCTTAGTTATAAGATTTACTTAACCTCACTATGATTGGAGTAGTTCTGCAAGAATATTTCTGTAAAACCTGCTTCTGTACATTTTCTAAAGCATCTTATCACAAAGAGTTATCCATTGTAAAAATTCCTTTTTCTGATGTCATGTTATCATTTAACCTATAAATAAAGACACCAAAACCGACAGGACAGAGATGCCTGCCTGGTGATCAGAAAGAATACTGGGCTCTCTCACTATCTCTCTCACCGACACCGTCCATCCTTCAGGGACCCCTGGACCTGCTGGAGCTGGCCTCCGACAATAAGGACAAAGTTTTCTGGGACTTTTGGTCTGCTTTTACCTTTTAACGTAATCTAATTAGAAAGCAAAGATTTTGTGTTTTATCAAAATAATTTCTTGTACTTGATGTTAATCTTTGACATCAAGTTTTTGATTACTCAAGTGAACTAAGTCTTCTGGATATTAAGAGAGCTAAGTTTTAGTGACAATGATGTAACAACCCATTGTTTTTGCCTCTGAAATCTTTAATTGTCACTTTAATCAAGCAGGCAAGTAAATATTGTTACAAAATGGTCTGAGATCCTACTTGGTCAGGTGTCCAAAACCTTTTGATATGTTTGACAAACTTCCCCAAATCAAAGTCTAAAATTAAGTTCTTCTGATCTAAAAGTGGCTTGGAGGATATAAAAGGGGAGATGTTATACTAATTAGCATGATTTGATATGTTATATTACACGGGCAGCATTGTTAGAATGCGAAGCCTCTCTTTTGTGGTCTTTGTATATGCATAGATTATAAGTGTTCTAGAAATTCAGTAAAATTCTGAAATTTCTAATGTCCTTCTACAATGGTATCAGTCACAATTCTAGTTCTCTTGAGCTGTGTGTCATGGAAATAACCAAATTTCTTTGTCTGCGAGCTAACGAACTCTCCTCAGATCTCTAACTGTTGCTATTTGTAAGTCTTTTGTCAGCTACAGAGGATTGTTTCCAGTGCTTCCTCCTCAAAGTGATTCATCACGAAGGCTTTGACAAGCACTCTAGAACACAGGTTTTGATCAACTGAAGATCACAACACTGCACTCATGAGAATTTCTAAAACTGTCATGGAAAACCGACTGCTTTCATGTTCTGCTTTCCAAAGTGAAAAGTCTCCTTTTCTCCTCCCCTTTAAGCTCTCTATAACGTAGGGTAATTTGGTAACATGTACCTTTACAACAAAGCTTGAAACGCGGATCTTTTTCTCCCTACACGATCTCTCTGGATTCTGAAACAATTCTCCTGTGTTTTCATGTTTCGCGACCATGCGTGAATTTGCAGAGGCATAGTAAGAATCTGTTCTCCCTGTAACAGAGCTCCTGTCCCCGCGTGGCCCCTGCTTCTTTGACCTGCAGTTGATAAAAGGAGATATGCTTTGCTACTGGGAAGGCCTAACTGCTTCTACTAAAAGAACCGTGCTTTGGTCATCATCACACTGGTGCTCCCAGGAGATGACGACGCTAAACATGGCACCTTGCAACCTGGGGACTTCATCTACTGGAAAAGACTCCGGAAAGACGCTCTTCAGCTCCGTTGGAAAGACCCATACCAGCTACTGTTAACCAACACTCACGCCACCAAACTTCAGACTCTTGGATTCATGTGTCACATCTAAAGAAAACACCAAACCTTGGCTGGACCCGTACACCAACTGGTGACCTGAACGTAAAGATTTCCAGGAATTGAAGCCCATGACAGCTGAAGGAGACAGCTTTCCCAAGATGGCCAAACCTGTATACCTTTTTCTCTCTGCTGCTTCTTACTTTATTATTCGCATCCCCCCACTCCACACACACTCTTGAAAACACACTGCTCTTCTCCACATTTCTCTGTCTAGTGCAAAAGGCAGAAACCTCTCTGAATGTTGGATCTGCAGCCAGAAATTCCAATCTGTTTATGATGTTGGAGTCCCCTTGGCCCCACTGCGGATTTATCTGTCAGCGCATGGAGGTTACCTGTGGGTTAGGTTGTTACGGCCAGGTGTTCCCATGCTTCTTTCAACCTTTTCCCCATCATAACATTTAGCTGCCAGCTCAGCTAAACACCTCAGCCTCCATCAGTCCCCCTTCCCTCACGCCCCTCCCCCATCTTTTCCTTACCTAAACACAACCTGTTTCCCTGCACCCAGGGGAAAAACAAACAGGTCAATAGCAAAAGTATAACATATATAAAATGAAGGTGAACCTAAAACTCCCCAAATGCTTCCCATATTAAAGGATCCCTTGATGAAGAAAAACTACTTTAAGCTAGAAAAAAACCTAAACCCCCTTCCCTGCCTCTAAATCAGCCACAAGTTCTAAGGGGCCCCTGCCTTCTTCCCCTGATACTCAGACCCGACTCCTCTGGCCCCAGCATACCAGCTCCTAATCCTTTATTAATAACCCCACTTACAACACTCTCTGATTTTTCCCATATCCTATTATCCTCCTTGCCAGATAGTGCCACTTAGATTAGGGACCAGTTTTAAGCCTGGGACTGGAATATTTCCATTAAGGCAAGTACCTGATGGTGATGGACATTTCATTTATGTGTGTGTCCAGTTCACAACTTCAGACTCACACAATTGGAAGACACACACTAAAGGACTATGGTCTGACCCAGTTGAGGTTGTGAATCTAAAGCAGGACATCTTTTCTACACATGATCCAACTTGGGCAGACATCCAGGCTTTGCTACCCACCCTCCTCATAATAGAAGAAAATAGAAGAAAAGTCTTGTCATATTAACAAAAGCCAGAGAAGAGGCTGATAAGGAATATCAGCCCAGGCCTGGTTCCAGAAGACCAAGTGAGGAGGCAGGACCAGCGGCTGACCTCCCTTCCTCCCTGCCCCCCCACCCCCCTAATGGGATCCTAACTCTGTAGAAGGGAAGGAGAACTTAGGGCATTTCCAGAGTCTGCTTTGGAAAGCTATGCAAGAAGTAAGTAGACATCCTATGAACTGGTCCAAACTAAGCAGAGGACACATAAAAACCCAATCAGCTACAGAAAGGCTGTAGGATTGCCTGAAATGGAATACAAGCTGGAATCCCAAGGCCCAAAGTAGGTAAGTGGTCCTCAATACCTAACTCCTAACAGAACCCTGAAAGAGACCCTGACAAAGTTATGCCAGGAAACACAGAAAAAACGGTTAAAAATGTTACCGATAGCTCTCACCAGGATAAGAGCCAGCCCAAAGGGTAAAGTAAAACATAGCCTGTTCGAGATGACTTACAGGAGGCCCTTTCCTGAGGGCTCTGACTTCTCACCATCAGACCCCCAGGTTTCTCTGGCCATTAAATGTGTAACTAATCCCCAATGCATGGTGAAGGCGCTCAACGAGTATGGAAATTTTGCTTCCCTCTACCTACTAAAATTAGCCTCTCTCATATGAACCAGGGGATTGGGTGTACCTCAAAACCTGGAGGAGTGGGTCACCACAGGACCAACTACACCCAGTGTGGACAGGGCTCCACTTAATACCAACAACTACACTTTCTTCTCTAAAACTAGAAGAGGTCGTGCCTTGGATGCACCACCCTAGAGTAAAAATGGCGCCGGCACCAGCGGCTCAGGAGGAGATGCTACCAGCACCAGATGACGAATACAAACACCAAACATGCCTCGGAGCCATTCACTGACCTGGCCCTTCTGTGCCCACAGCACTCACAGGATGAACCGGTGTCCTCCCATCTGCATAGCACTGAAATCTGCATAGCACTAGCTCTGCTCTTCTGGTTTCCTCAATCCTATTGCCCATTAAAAGAGCCCCTTCAGTGGGTGAAATCCTTTCCTCTGCAGTTATTCACAATAAACCCTCCGGCTCATTGTTATTACATAGGAAAACAGCTAATAGAGATAGTTTTCTAGTCTTTCTCGTGCCCCCACTAACAACACTATCGCAACCTAACATTTTTATAGTATTACTGAAGACATACAAAAAGTATGGAGTTTTACTAATTACTGGATTTTCCAGAGCAGCCTGCGATGAGGCTTAGGGCTTATACTTCCCTAATAGGAACACCTGCTTCTCTGGATGAGGCCTTAAGGAGTGAAGTTTATAAATGAAATCCAGAGTCCCGACCCACTAACAGGTGTCCAAATTGCACCTTCAGTCTCACTAAGAACACAACAAGGGAAGCCCATAAATCTGTTTTAAGGCCATTCACAAAGTATCCCAACATTGCTCCTCAAACAGATTAATCCTTAACGTTAACTGCGAGTCGGATAACAAAGACACAGACTTTCAGGCCCCATTTGGACTTGCTGCCTGATGGCGTCCAGGTTTCCTCCAGCCATCAAGGCCCTCCCGGGTGTCTCTCATCCCAGGGAACCCCAACATTATTGTGTGTGGCCCCACCCTGCCAGGGCAGTCCAGAGTTCAGATTTCTCCACGGCTGCCCTAGGTGGGGCGGGGGGTGGAGGGTGGTGCCCGTTGGTGTCAAGTGGCACTCTGCATCACATGGGTGTCCTGTACCCCCAACAATGCCCTGTGACCCGGTCTTTCCAGGCCCTTGTCTTGTTCCAGGTCCCTGGCTCCCCTGAACACTGGGGCTGGCACATGGGCAGTAGGCATCCCTTTCGCCGGCCAAAGACAGCCAGTCCCCTCTGGGCCATCGTAGCCCTGGTGGTCCAGAACCTCAAGCATGTCCCCGCCATGGAAGACGAAGCCCATCTCCCCAAACTTTTCCTGAGATGGCAGCTTGAACTTGGCGATAGGCTGACTGCAGGATAGGTTCCCAGGCTGACTGGTCAGCCAGGCTCCCGAGTGTCTCTTACTGGAGGCTACCCAGGCAGCCCTCTGGGAAGGCAGGGCGGAGGGCAGTCCACACTAACTCCAGCTCTACCTAAAAGGGGAAGGGCGGCTGTGTCCCTCAGCCCTTGGAAGGGGGCAGGTGAGTTTTACCAACCACTCACGAGCAGATGCCACTCCAGGGCTTCTCTACACATCCCCAGGGGCCGGTCCAGGGCTCCCCTGAACCTGCCTGGCCTGAACAAGTGCTGCAGGCCCCGCAGCGCGGCAGCCTGCCTTCCAGGCGCCTGGGCCTTCCAGGACCCCGGGACTCCCCCGGGAGCTCCCAGAGCAAGCAGCTGCATAGCCTCTTGCCAGACAAAAGCCGTCCCTCAAGGTCTTGCCACGGCCACGGCCACAGCTGTAAATGGGCCTCGGTTAGCCTCCATGGGAACTAGCTCCCTCCCCACAGGGGCCCTGGCGCCCAGAGCGGCCAAGCCCCCTTCCCACCCCCAGTCCGGGTCTCCTACTGCGGGAAGCCCAGACCCCACACCCAGGCCCCGCCCCGCCAAGGCAGTCCTCTTTCGGGCAGCCTGGCCTTCGGGGCAATACAGGCGCCCTGGTGTCACGCACGGTTTGGAACCGGGCAGACGCCGGCTTCCCCGCGGAGGCCTGGTTCCTGGCCCGCTGGCCTCGCCCTACAGCTGCCCTGTTCCAGGGCCCGCGCTCCCTGATCCCCTGACCTGCCTCCAAGCGCCAGGGCAGGACCCCGGCCACACCTGGTGCGCCGGCCTCGGACGGCAGGGGGCGCGCCAGGCCTCCGAACAAGGGGCCGCCGGCAAACGTGTGACGCCGCGGGGAGCGCAGGACCCAACCAGCTCGCTGGGACTCCGGGTGCAGGGAGTCCGCGGCTGCCAACGCTTTGTGCGTCCGAGGCAGCACGATGAAACGGACGACCGGCGGTTTCTATGTGGCTTGGCCGACGGCTGGGGTCCCAGATGTGCCCTTCCGCCCCACGCCCAGCCTCCAGCGGGAAGGGCGCCCAGACTCTCCCGGCTCGGCACGAGTTGGGGGCGCGAGTTGGGGGCGGGGGCGGGGGGAGCTTTGGGGACGCGACGACGTGCGCCCCTCTGGAGTGTAGCGCCCGGACTAAGGCACGTGGGTTCCAGCAACAGCCCGCTCCCTTGACGGTGTTATGCCCAGATTGCGATCTCCCCAAAATCCCAAGACCACCAAGGAGTCCGAGTCACGTATGCAAAGGCAAAGGGCTTTATTACGGCTTAAGCTCGGGCTCCCAGACCTCACCAACGCAATGGATCCATGCTGAGAGCCCCGAACAAGGGCAGAGTAGGGTTTTTTATGGGGTTTGAGACGGGGGAGTTACAGAAGTTGTGACATGGGAATAGTGATCCAATCATAATTATTCAACGTCATTGACAGCGGGTTTGACCATACATTGTCTAGAGTATTCGTTCGGCGGGATCCAATTACAACATTTAGAGTACCTTTAAATTCAACCAGTCACAGAGCGAGCCTAGGGTCTTGTTCGGAGACTAACAGGTTAACTTTAACATCAGGTAACAGGGTCCTATCTATAGTTTCTATCTCCAGGCCTCTCCCTTAATAATGTGGAGGGTGGTCGCTGGCCTTTCCTGATTGGGTGTTGCAAGGGTGGTTACTCCTGCCTTGGGCAATGTGTAACTGCCTGATAGTTTCGGGGAAGCTGAAACTTAGGCCTTCTAGTTTAGAGGGGAAAGTAAACCCTGTCATGGAGTCAGTTTGGTTTAGACGTTTAGACTTGTGGCCTTACAACGGGTCTCCCCGCATTCCTGCCCTGTGCCAGGTCTCTGGCTCGCCGGACCCGTATCCGCGGGCCCGTCCGTAGGCAGCACTCACCGCATCAGCCCGCTGGGACCAGCATGGGTCGTCGGGGCCACCGGAGCTTGAGTGGGTCCACAATGGGCGTCATCACCTTCAGGAACGTGGTGGCCTCCCTCTCCCTAAATCTTGCTGGAGTGGCAGCACACTCCATCCTCCTAGGCTTTCTGACAAGGTCCCACGCTGCCCAGTCGCCCGGGGTCCCAGGTGTCGTCTCTAGATGGAGGCTTGTCCTGACATCCACCCATTTTTATCTTGTCAAGGCATTCCATACTCCCCATCTCTGTCTGTTGCGGGGTGGAGGGGTGTTTGTGTGATTAGTAATTGTAATTAGTAAGTTGTTTAATTTCCTTGCTGTCCTGGTTAGTTGTCCTCTCCAAACTTTGGTAGTTTCTTTCATGGCTTCGGAGTCCTCATATTTCAAACTCATCCTTGGCAATATATGCATTGCTTTTCTTTACGGTTCTTTGATTCTTGGTTCATTTGTGATGTTAATGCAAAAGGCATATGTGAGGTCAAGTGAAGTTCATAATTGGCAATACACCTCCTTCCTGATTTTTTTGAGTTGCTTTATTTACTTACTTACTTATTTTTTAATGTTTATTTTTGAGAGAGAAG
This sequence comes from Hyaena hyaena, assembly GCF_003009895.1. Lineage (NCBI taxonomy): Eukaryota > Metazoa > Chordata > Mammalia > Carnivora > Hyaenidae > Hyaena > Hyaena hyaena. The sequence goes on from NW_024080980.1 coordinate 1,367,461, forward strand.
AGGGACAAAGCACAGGCAGGGGAGGAGCAGAGAGAGAGGGAGACAGAATCCAAAGCAGGCTCCAGGCTCTGAGCTGTCAGCACAGAGCCCGACGCGGGGCTCGAACTCACAAACCATGAGATCATGACCTAAGCTGAAGTCCCACGCTTAACTGACTGAGCCACCCAGGCGTCCCCTGAGTTGCTTCATTTTGATCACAGCCATTATGGTGTGAGGAAGTCCATGCCCACGTACATGTGATTTCGGTAAGCCCTGGTTCAGTGCCAGTAATAGCTGGCATCAATCATCTGCCTTCATCCTGGCACTGCTGCCTGACAGAAATAGAACGCAAGCCACCAATGTGAGCCATACGTGTAATTTTACATTTTCTAGCAGCTGCATTTCAAAGGGTTAAAAGGAAAAAACAGAGAAAAGTAAAAGGTTAAAAGAAGCAAGTGGACTTAATTTTAGCAATTTATATTTAAGCACAATATATCCAACACACCATTTCAACATGTAACTAATATAAGTATTAATGAGATATTTTACATTTTTTTTTCGTGCTGTATCTTTGAATTCTGGTGTGCACTTTATACTTAAAGCACTTCAAATTCAGATGCTACATGCTTATCAGAAATACTTGACCTGTATTGAGCTTTCATAAAATTTACAGTTTAAATTGTTGAGTCACATGCTCAAGTTAATCCAAACATGCTTAAAAGTTTTTCAATAACAAATTGAATATATTTAGATCTTAAATTTAATTGCAGTAAAATTAAATAAAATAAAAAATCTGGCTCCTCAGACTCATTAGACATATTTCAAATGCTCAACAGCCACATGTGGCTGGTGACCATCATATTGGACAGCAGGGATCTAAGGCTGCGACTCAAAAGTGTGCCCCTGAGACCAGCGGCAATGTATCATCTGGGAATTTAATAGAAATGTAGGTTCTTGGGCTGTGCTCCAGAGCCACTGATTCAAAATCTGTGTCTTAAGAAGATCCCAGGTGATTCCTACTAGAGGGATGAAGCCTAAAACTCTTTGTTTGTTTTAAATATTTATTATTTTTTGAGAGAGAGCAGGGGAGGGGCAGAGAGAGAGAGAGGGAGACAGAGAATCTGTCTATCACCATCAGTGCAGAGCCCAATGTGGGGCTCTAACTAATGAACTGTGAGATAGTGACCTGAGCCGAAGTTGGATGCTTAACCTACTGAACTACCCAGATGCCCCTGTTTGTTTGTGTTTTGAATGTTTATTTATTTATTTTGTGAGAAGGAAAATGAGGGGCAGAGAGAGATGGAAAGAGAGAATCCCAAGCAGGTTCCACGCTGTCAGCACAGAGCTAGATACAGGGCTCAATCTTATAAAGCATGAGATCATGACCTGAGCCAAAATCAAGAGTTGGACACTTGACTGACCGAGCCACCCAGGCGCCCCTCTTTGTTGGGTTTTTAAGGCTCTTAGTGAGCTGACCCCTGCTTCCTTTTCCACTCCCATCCCCCCACCCCTGAATCCACTTGCTGTGTCTTCTTCACACTGTAGTGTCTTTGTAGTGCCCTTGTCTCCTCCCCTACCTGGAAAGCTCTTTTCCTTCCTCTGGGAAATTATCCAGACCCCTTCAGATGTCACCTCCTGTGTGAAAACTTTCCTGATCCTTGCACCCTGGGCAGAGTTACGTCTCACTCCTCTGCATTTTGTATGCCTCTGTCTTTGACGTAGAGTCCTGGGTTTGAAACCTACCAACAACAGCTATTCACTGTGTGGCCTTGAGCAAGTCACTCAGCATCTCTGAGTCTCACTTTCCCCACTTGGGAACTGGGAGTCACAATACTTCCTTCAGCAACTGTGGTGACAATAGAGTCACCGATATCTCCATGTGAGGGTATCATCAGTGCTTCAGGTATGAGAGCCTTCAGCCACCTACCAATTATGTGACCTCTTGGACAGTCACTTAAATCCATCAAGTCTCAGTTTCCTCATCCGTAAATAAAGGAGTGGGACTGGACCTCTAAAATCCCAAGATTCTAAGTTCTACATTGTTCAGGATAAAGTTTCCTTAAAGACCAAAATTTCATGCTGAAATTTTTGCTCTCTTCAACTTATGTGAGTTTTCTGTATTAATGTCCCCAAGTTTGTTCTTCACTCGTCTCTTCGGCTTTTCTCTAAACCCTTTCTCCAGTTTTAACTGGTTGGATCTGTTTGTGGTCTGATTGGTAAGAACATCAATCAGATGTAACATGTATTCCCACGAATGTAGGTATGGTGAGCATTCTTGGTGAGAAGCCACACGGTGTGCAATTTATATAGTCTGGAACCATTTTTATTCATTCTAAAAACCTATTTGACATGTCTGACAAGATGGATTCTGGAGAAGAAGAATCCAAAACTCAAGGTGATATACCTAAGTTATGTTTGAAAACACACTCATGTTCATCTAGTAGAAGAAACAGCATTGTATAAGACTTGGGAACGCGCGCGCGTGTGTGTGTGTGTAACAACTGCTTTTAGTGTTCAAATTAGACCAAGAGATGATATCTTGGGGGTGCTTGTGAGACTCATGGTCTAGTGAGGCCCTTTGATGGATTCTGTCCCCACTGCCTTCTGCAGGGTTACCTCTACCCCTGCCCAGCACCTGCCATTTCATTATATGGTCCTGCTCATTCCCACCTCTGATGCACTTGCTTGCTCTTAGGGAGGCCCTTGATCCCTTCCTTGGAATGTTTTAGTAATTGAAAAATAGAGTCAGTTCCTTGTCTTTGGCCTGGTATTTCTTTTGTTTTTTAAGGTTTATTTATTTTTGAGAGAGAGAGGGGGGCCACAGAGAGAGAGAGAGGAACAGAAGATCCAGTGGGCTCCATACGGACAGCAGAGAGCCTGCTGCAGGGCTCAAACCCATGAACCATGAGAACATAATCTGAGCTGAAGTCGGATGCTCAACTGACTGAGCCACCCAGGTGCCCCTGCCATTTGTGATGTAAGTCTTGAGGACCATGTTTCCTCCCATGTGGTAGAAGCTGGTCTGTGGTAAGGAGAGAAAAATAAAGCCAACACAGAAAGACAAGCTGATGGAGGGCATCCATATTGCTTCACTCATGTTCTTTCTGGGTTCCATGAGCCTATACATTCCATTTCTCTCCATGCTCATTTTTCACTTACAACCTGAGCAGCCTGGACTCTTTTCCTTGCACACTGGGCCTTGGTATGGTTGGCTGGACAGTGTCCCACCTTAGCCACAGACCTTGGGGATGCTGCCCAAGCTGCCAAGGTGGGGGAATGCTCTAGTTTGGCACATGATCCAGCCTCCCAACAGTACGGGAATCCTTGTCATGGAGATGTCCCTTTAAATCACTAAAACACAAAGCTCTTAAGCATGTAGGCCACAAAACTAGCTTACCTTGTCCTGATTCATTCTAACACTGTCTCTAGGGGGAGATAACATCAGGCCAGAGGACATAAGTATCAGGCCACCAGAATTTCTATTTCTCTGTATAAATTAAGAAGCTGTCTGTGACTTGTAGTTATCAGCCTTTTGTGAGTGTAATCCATTTGAGTCAGCCACTCTCCCAACTGGTCATCTCTGGTGTACAGGCACGATAGAGTCTCTGGACTGTAAGCCTGAATAGTGCCTTCCAAATGCCAGCAACTTCCCAAGACCGCAGCACCCTGAGGCCTCTTGCTCAGCCTTCTTTTTCCAGTGTCCACAGCCCTACCACATGCCTGGTTTCAGTATTCCTGCAAGCTCCTGAACCCTGGTTGGTTATTTAAAAAGAAAAAAAGCCTCATCTAATCTTCATATATCAAAAATAGGACTTCATGAAGGAGGAGAAAAAAAAGTCTGATAATTTTTTGTATTCAGAAAGAGAAAACAGGTGAAGAGGGCACACATATCATTTCCCAGTCAAAACACTCTATGCAACTGAGAAGTTTTAGGGCAACTCAAAACACTCCATCTCTGAAACTGTGGTGCAGACCATACAAGGTAGTAGGGGTAACTTAAAGAAGCAGACCCCAGAACTGTGTTGGAGAAAACTCTTCTGCCACAAAGCCTTTTATGTTGACCCTAGGCAAGGAGTGAAGATGAATGTAAGATTCAGAGATCCCTTGCCACAAGGAAGAAAACAATGCAATAAAAAGGGCACTGTGGAATGGATGAAGAGTGTTAACATGCTAACATTTCCTGAAGGTCTGTCCCAGGCATGTGAGCTAGGCATACACAAGGAGAAAGTAGCAGTGTGTCTCCAACATGGCCCCCAATGAGCCCCACCCCATGAAATTCAGACCCTGCGTGATCTCTTTCCCTTGAGCATGTCCTGGACCTTGTGACTTCTAACAAATAGAATATATCATAGTTATAGGATGCCACTTCCAACATGGAATTATGAAAAGACTATGACTCTATTGCTGGCCCTCACCCCTGTCTCTGAGTCCTTGTTCTAGAAATCTGGCTTCCATGTCATGAGCTGCCCAGGAGGCAAGGAATTGATGTTGTTAGCCAACAGCTGGAAGATGCGAGACCTCCCAACAGCCACAAGGGTAAGGATAGAAGAGAGTCCGGGCCCCACTGACGCTTCAGATGAGATGGACACTGCTACAACAGCCTGCTTATAGTCCTGTGAGAAACCCCAAGTCAGAGGCACCTGGTGAAGCTGTACCCAGATTCCTGACCCATCGAGACTGTGAGATGGATGGTGAATGTTTGTGGTTTTAAGCTACTAAATCTGGGGCTAATTTGTGCTGCAGGTAACGAATACAAATGGTGATATGAGGACAAAGAGGAACCTGAACTTACTTCTCCAGCCTCATTACTCACCACTTTCATCCTGTGCTGCAGCCATAACCATTTTTTCCTATTTCCTAACAGTCTTTTGGTTCTGACTCATCGGCAGGTTGTTTCATTTTTTGTTCCTTCTTCCAGATATCCTCTTCACCACCGTCCCCCAATTCCCTTCATCTGTCCAATTCCTGATTATTCTTCAATGCTCAGTTTAAATCGCACTTTCTATGAGAGTTCCTTTGGGAACCCCTCCTGAGTCCCCAGGTCTGCGTTAATGCTTATCATGGTGCCCTTCACATTCTATGTTGTATTTGCTTATTACATTTTCTGTCCAGAAACCCCAATAGGCAGTGATCTCTACCATGGTGGGGACCATTATGTGTCTTGCTCACCATTGCACTGTGTCCCCTGAAGCAGGTACAGAGCCTGGCAAACAGTAAACAGCCCATAAATATTTGTTAAACATTTTTGAGAACCAGAACACGAGAACTATAAAGAAATAAGAGGGACTAGATGACAGTGAATGGGTTGGAATAATTGGCCCTCAGAAAAGTAATAAAAACAAAAACCAAGGAGACACAAGCTTAGGATATTTCTGACAGCAGAGCTCATAAGACAGGAGGAGTTCAGGGGCCAGAGCTGTTAGTAAAGCAGTTGAACTCTGAGGTTCAGATAAAAGAGGGGTTGCTTTCCATTGATCCCCAAGAATAAGAGAGAACTTAGTATAGGTATGGTGTGGAAGCAAGATGCACTAGCAGCAATAGCTGGAGACCCAAAACCTGGGTGGTGGTGTGTGATTGAATGGGAAAGAGAAGGCTGTGCAGCAAAACATGTGGGCTGTGTCTCAAGTCCTGAATACTGCCCTTCTGGGGTATAATTACTCCTCCTAGCCCTTGGTAGAGCATGAGACCCTCCTCATGAGCCTCTTTTCAAGGATTCTGAGCCAGGTGGAAAGAAGACAGGAAGAATGGAAGATATCCAGAGAGGTCAAAAAATAGAGAGAAAATGAGAAGTAGGCGCAGACACTGCTAAAGATGTAGATCTGCTAAAAGATTGCTGGGGAAGGCGGGGGTAGACTTCTGTTTTTACCAAATTCTCAAATAACTATAAGAAACATAAACTCACAGTCAGCCTTTACTGAAAATCCGGTAAGCACTGAGTAATATATAGAATTGTTGACTCAGTATGTTGTACACCTGAAACTAATATAATATTGTATGTTTAATTATACTTCAAAATTTAAAATGCTGAAGGAGAGAAAGATATTCACCTACCAAGATTTAGAAATCCCCCAGTCATCAGGTGGTGCTGATGCTACTGGTCAGGGACAACTCATTGAGAACCACCGCTACGCAAAAATACTTCCGGCATCTGTTGCCTGGCCCCTGGCCTTGCCTTGCTCCACATCTTGCCTTGTTTCTGTGGTTACTAGCTCCTGATCCTTGGATCTGATAGTCATTTGACTTCTCCAGTTTCCCTTTCACTAACTCTCCTGGATGTGGTTTTATATTCACTCTCCTTCTCCCTCTTCCTCTAGTCTTAACTTCACCAGATCCCACCCCTTTCCGCAGTCTCAGGGGTCCCATTCTGTCATCATCTAGTCGTCAGCCCCCATGACCAGAGTTTCCACTGGGATTGTATGGCTTCCTGTAAAGGGAAGAAGGTTACAGCTAGGGTGGCCTTTCATTGGATGTTCACAGCAGGGGTCTTTATCTTATCCCAATGTCACAACGCCCTCAGATCTTTCTGGTTATACCATTCCCAGAAGACTAAAGCATTTGAGAAATGTGCTAACCATGGCAGGGGGCTTAAGATGTGTCACTTTGCAGCCCTTATGGACCCAATCCAAGTCCATCTAGCTTGAACCTCAGTTTTCCAACCCATAAAATAAGGGGATTAGACTACATCATTGCTAAAGTATCTTTAACCTCTATAAAATGAAGAATTTCTCTGTGACCTGAGAGTGAGCAATTAGCTCCCTTTACCGGCATAATTACAGTCACCCCAGTGGATTCCAATACATTAAGTAAAAACATGTACCCATGGAAACAATGAAAATCATGGGCTTATTAAAAATAGAACATTTCAATTTAATTTAAAACTGCATTCATCTTTGAGGCACTTAAAGGAAAATGGTTTGGGCCAAGGTGTGTGAGCCAGCAACCTCAGTGATTCCTGTGAGAATTGGCTGTCATTTCCCGAAGACTCTTCCTACCAGGACACTCGTGACACTATTGGCAAGTGAAAGCGCAGGTTACAAAACAGTGTGTACAGTATGACTTCACTTTGCACATTGGCGTACCCACCCAGGGAACGCAGTTTGGAAAGTGATACAGCAAAAACCCAACTCTGGTGCTCTCTGGCTGGTGAAATCAAGGGTAATTTAAATTGCACTATTGTAGCTTATAGTGGTTTTTAGTTTTGCCCGCAATGAACATAAATATGAAAACTCTCTCAAAAAATCTTTTCTTTCTGAGCTTGCATATCCTGAGTAGTATAAGCCCTGTGGGAAGGAGACTGTGTCACAGGCTCCACTTTATCAGCAGAGCTCCAGCGTAAGCAGAGTGGGTTTCCCGGGGACCCATGTCCAAGCTATTGTTGCTTGCCCAACCCTCCACCAACTGCATCCTAAGTCACCAACTTGAAGACTTTTTTATGTAAAAATTTATTTATTTTTGAGAGACAGAGCACAAGCAGGGGTGGGGAAGAGAGAGAATGAGACACAGAAGCCGAAGCAGGCTCCAGGCTGTGAGCTGTCAGCACAGAGCCTGACGTGAGGCTTAAACCCACGAACCACAAAATCATAACCTGAGCCGAAGTTGGATGCTTAACAGACTGAGACACCCAGGTGCCCCCAAGCCTTTCTTTTTTAAACCCTAGGCCTTTAGTGCTAGAAATTTCCCTCTGAGTATTATGGTAGTGGCATCTCACAAATTGGTATGTTGAGTTTTTGTTTTCCTTCAGTTAATATATTCTGATTTCCCTTTTGGTCCATGAGTTATTTAAAAGTACGTTAATTTCCAAAAACTGGGGGATTTTCTAGGTATATTTCCATCGTTGATTTCTGATTTAATTCCAGTGTGGTCAGACAGCCTACTTTTAATTCGAATCCTTTTAAGTGGATTGAGTCTTGTTTTGTGTACCAGAATATTGTCTGTCTTGGTAAATTCCATCTGCACTTGAGAAAGTAAATATTCTACTATAGTTGGGTAGAGTATTTGATGAATATCAATTAGGTCAGGTTGGTAGGGTTATTCAAGTCTTCTCTATCTTTACTGATTTTCTGTCCACTTGTCTTATTAATGATTCTGACAGAGGTTTGAGATCTCTCGGCCCTGTGTGAGCTCTGGGCACTCTCTCCTCAATTGTTTCAGGTAGTTCTTTCTTTGGAGACATTCCTCATACGCTGATCACTACTCAGTTGAAAACTCAAGGGGGACCCTATGCAGAGCTCTAGAACCCTCTCTATGTGTGTCTGAGATCCTTCCTACTTGGTACTCTGTCCTTTGAACTCTAGCTGCTCTGACTTCCCAAGACTTCCTGCCCTGTCTTCTCGACCCTGCCCTCTGCCTGACTTCCCTCTCCTTGCACTGTGGCCTTGAAACTCTCTCTATCCAGCAAGCTGGGGTCACTGTAAACTCCATGGCTTTGTTGGCTCTCTCTCAGGGATCATCATGCTTTACTGACTTATGAGCCTGAATTGGACTTCCTTCCCTGCCCTAGGGAAGGAATGACTTTTCTGCTCTAACAAGCTATTTTGGGTTTAAGAATCTCCTCCCTCAGAAAGAGAGAGAGAGAGAGAGAGAGAGACCATAAGAGTCTTAATGACAGAGAAGAAACTGAGAGTTGATGGAGGGAGGTGGGTGGGAGGTGGGCTAGATGGGGGATGGGTATTAGGAGGACATTTGTTACGATGAGCACTGGGTGTTATATGTAAGTGATGAATCACTGCATTCTACATCTGAAACCAATATTGCATTGTATGTTAACTAACTAGAATTTAAATAGAAATAATTTAAAAAAGAAACTTTCCCCTCATCTTCAGGAATAGTCTTCCTCTTCTGAACTGGTGAATCTTAATGTGCCAGTGAGATCATCTGCTCTTTAGGTCACACCACCCAAGTCAGCCTTATTACGGTTTCTGCTTTCACAAAATCTCTCTTTCACAAGTCAGGACGAAAGAACCAAATATAGGAACCAGTAAGTTCCAGAGCATAGCTTCCTTCCACACCCCTCAAATTCAGACCAAGGGCTGGCAATTTTTCCTGTGAATTAGGGAAGGGATGATGACAATATGACGAGAGAAGGACACACAGGGGATACCTGTTCCCTCTAGAATCACCTAGAATGTCTGTCAGATGATTGCCTCCATCCAGCTTGGCTGTGAACCAGGTAGATTCAATCAGACAAGAAGAGTTTTTACAAAATAAAAGAAGCAAAGCCAGCAAGCCTTCAGCCTTGTCTTTGATGATGTAATTTGGCCCAAGTGCCTTCTCTGAGGTTATGTAGCCTGGAAATATACATTGAAGATCTCCCAAGATACTGATAAATACCCACAATGATACACTGCACAGTGTTCGCTGATGGAAGGAAGCTACTGAAGAGCAGTGTTTCCTCTGTGAAGCAGAAGCCCAGAGCTTCCTCTTGACTTGAGTGGGGAGATTTCTAGCAGTGGGCACTGCTGTTCCACACAGCATCTGGGGGAAAGTCAACTGGCCCACAGCCGGGTCTCCACAAACTCACGCCCTAATCATCAGCTGTCCCCTTGCTAGACTTCCTGTGTGGTACACAGCAGATGGTTCAGGCTGTTAGGAAAAACAGTCTCATTGGGCAGCGGGACAACTAAGCATTCCCTAGGACCCTCCAAGCTCCAGGCACCGTGCGAGGCAGGGACATCATCCATCTTGCTGACTCAGAGGTCCACCTGGATGCAATGCGTTCTCCAGCCATGCCACCTCTGGCCAAGAGACTAAAAATTGGTGAAGGATGATGGAGACACAGCAGAAACCAAGTCAGGGACTACAGACAGCCCTAGAGTCCTGTGAAGGGCTGGTTTGTTCAGAGGCTTCAACACATACAGCTGATGCTAACTGAAGACACTTTGGGAGATGAGGGTGGACCACAGGGAGGAAAAAAAGTGTAAAGATCAACACTTTCACTGATAGATTCTACCCCCATCCCATGCTTGGGCCTGCTCTCCTTAAGTGCCTTGAGTTGCAACTTCTCCCTCACCTTGAAGGGTCAACGGGAAGGTTCCTCCTTCCTGGTTAGTAGTTAACGCGTATTAAACACTACGTGACACATATTGTGCTGATAGCTTTGCAGCCTTATTCTGCTGCATTTTCGCACTGCCATGTAATAAGATAGAAGAAAACTATCTTAAAAATCTGGCAGTAGAATTCCTCGTATGAAAAGGACTGTCTTGAAAAGCAACCACGTGAGGTGCTTGGTGGAGGTAGCAGACACCAAAGACCGCACTCGCCAACATCTCATTCGGTGTCCACAGGAGATGCAGAACTACAAACTCCACACTCTTTGAAGCTAGGGATCCATGTGGGACCGGGCTCCATAAAGCAGATACACCCTATAAAACCTGGAAGAAGGAAGGGAGGCCCGTGAGGTAGTACCCCTGCACGGGGCAATGGTGGCAGAGGAGTGCAGTTCTCTGTGTCGTGCCAGGGCAGCATGATCATGGAGGCGGGGACGCGGCAGTCCCCCTGGCAGTTCGGTTCTCAGACACTAAGGCGTGGGCATTGCCCCTGAAGCCGAGTTCAGAGTCTGCTCCTCCATCATCCCGGTGAATCTGTGAGCCATCTAACATCCCTTAATAAATCCCATTCTGCCCAGGCCAACCAGAGGGATTTTATAGTCTGCCACTCAGGATCTTTCTTTTTAAGGTTTTTATTTTAATTCCAGTTAGTTAACATACAGTGTTGTGGTAGTTTCAGGTGTACAATACAATAATTTAACACTTCCATACGTCACCCAGCACCCACTGCCACAAGTGCTCTCTTTAATCCCTATCGCCTGTTTCACCCATATTCTGTTCAAGGCACTGTTCCTGCGTTCTGTTGGCATGTTTCCTAAAAGCTCCCAGCCTTTCTCGGCAGAATTTTCCAGGCCGTGAGTCTGCTAGGCACAAGCCGGGGCTTGCTGGCCATACCTACTCAGTCCTTCCTCACTTCTATCCCCAGTGTTCAGCACAATGCGGGCACAGATCCAGTACTGGGACAGAGTCCATGGTATGAACGTGGTAGGGTAGTGAAGGGCAGCAAGCTCTTGTGCACGGACAGAGTGGACCCAGGACAACCTCGGTGTTTTCACTAGCCTGCCGGGGAAAGGCCCCCAGACTCCAGTCTGACAGAACCATCTGTGTTGGAATTTCCCTTGGCTCTGCTTCTTTCGAGTTGCCTACACTCCTCACCACAGCACATGCCAAAAGATTTCCAAAGCATCCCTGCTTCCACATAAAATGCATCCCTCAGCTGAGAAAGATCCCAGAGCCAGGATCTAGGGAAGGTAGGGAGAGAAGTCAGAGCGGGATCTGTTTGAGAGTCAGAAAGAAAGGGGGAAAGATGTCACAGATGATGGTGCTTTCCTGCTACCTGCTGAGGCTTCAGTGTTCTTATGGGAAGGGAGATGGGTGGGGGAGGCACTAGTAATTTTCAGTAAATTTATTAGGATCACTCTCAAATGAAAGTCTCCACCCTACAGTGGCTATTGCACAGGCAGGGCTATAAAAATGACCATTCCTGTCCTCCTGTCCTTCCTTCTGACTGTATCCATAATATCACACCTTGAACCCCTCTTCTCCAAATGCCTCATTAATTTAGAGAAAATACAGAGCTGTAGTTAGATGATAACTCAGGCCATACTCCTCCTTCTGGATGGAGCCATCCCCATAGAGGTCTTCAATAATTCCTTCCAGGCGTCTCTGCAGCTTTTCACTTAGAAGGAGCCTTTGGTGAATGGAGCCAGGAAGGAAGCCCTTTGCTTTGAGGTATTAGTTCTGTGTCTTTACAGTCAGGCAGGGGCCCTTCAAGACTCAGCCCAAGTTTCTGGAGGCCGGGCCGGCCCCCATTCATGAAATGCCGATTTAGTGCCACCGGCTGCCCTTCTGAGTCAGGAGCACGACACTAAGGGACAACTGCTATCAGTGGAGTAACCACGATGACCTCTAAGTGTCTAAGAACTGTCGTAAAGCAGACCATTTCCAACAAGCAGACCCAGAACACTTCCATCACTGCTGTCCTGGCATCACTCTGGGTATCAGGGTCCTCCTCTGAAGATGAAGACTGGACTCGAGTGTCTTCAAGAGTCTGGAGTGTTAACAGCCGCATTCTGAGCCTTGCCTGCCCTGTACCAGGAAAGCACAAAAGGAAGATAGTCGTTTAGAAGCTGAAAGAACCCTCTTTAGTATCAGAGATGATCTGTGTGTCTCTCACTCTGTTGAGTGGTTACTCTGGGGCGCTGCAGGGAAAATTCTTTTCTCCCTACTTTTGGTCTTTGGCTTTGGAGACCCCACCTACCTACTCCCTGGGAATCTGAAGGGTCAGAGCCTGCCACTGACTGAGACATTGCACTCAGACACTGCACTCCATGAATCCTCTCCTGCTGCAAGTAACAGCGTGTAGTGTGTAAGCATATGCACATATGTGATAACACATCTCCAGGGTTAATTCTTAGCAGGGGGATTTTTGAGGCAAGAGTTAAATTGCATTTAAATTGTTAAATTTTGAGGGACGCCCGAGTGGCTCAGTTGGTTAAGCATCTGACTCTTCATCTTGTCTCAGGTCTTGATCTCATGGCTGTGAGTTTGAGCCCCGATGTGGGCTCCACACTGGGCGTGAGGCCTACTTTAAAAAAAAAAAAAAAAAAGTTTAAATTTTGATAACATATCTGAACTGTCCTCCAAAAAGGCTTCACTTCATGATAGAAGATGCCAGCAATCTACCCAATGTTCATTATTCCCGTACTTTCTTAATAAAAAAGCTTCATTTCTGCAACTGCCTTGCAGATAGGGATGGCCAATAAGATGCAAGCAGAAGTTCTGAAATTTCCTTTTCCTCCCCTTCCTACATGGGTCTCTGTCATGTGGCAGGAGCTGCAGCAGCCTTCTTGTGATGTTGAGGATGAAAGTCATGCACTAGAGGTAGGGGGAAGCAAGAAGGCCAGCTAAGTCTGGGTTCTTGAAGGCTCTGTTAGAGGGCTCTAGGCTATTCTCAGACACAAGCAAACAAAGTCCTAACGGATCTAAGCCACCTCAGGCAGCCCTCTGATGCCAATAGTTCTGCGCAGTCCTTGATACACACTGATTCACATTCTCCCTTACAGTGTATGACAGCACCTTACCCCTCATATCCTCACCAGCATCAGGTATTACAACGTACCCTATGTTTTTTAGCAATTATTTTTTATTGAGGTATAATTGATATCCAGCAATTCATGTGTATAACATGATTTGTATGTGTTTCATGTACCAATGATACAAACATGATTCGTGTACAACATGATTCGATATTTGTATATATTGTGAAATAATCACCATGCTAGTTAACATCCATCACTGTGCACAGCTATGGAATTTTTTTCCTGTGAGGAGGACTTTTAAGATCTTCTCTCTTAGCAACTCTGTGTGTAATACAATACTATTAACTATAGCCACCATGTTGTACTTACAACCCCATGACTTCTTTATTTTATAACTGGGAGTTGTACCTTTTGACTCCTTCACCCATTTTGCCCATGCCCTACTCCCAGCCTCTGGCAACCATCAATTTTCTCTCTGTATCTATGATTTTTTTTTTTTTTTAAGATTCCACATATATATGAGCTCTCACAGTATTTGCCTTTCTCTGACTTATTCCACGTAGCCAATGTCCTCTATTTTTGACCACTAGGCTTTCCAGTGAAATTATCCTCCTAGAAATTCAAGATGTCAGGCTGGAGAGAGTAACTTACTGAGTTGAGGATTTCAGAAGCAGCTGTATTTAAGGGGTGGCTGCATCTGTCTGAGCAAGTGACCCACCAGAGGGAGACAGGCAGCTGGCTCAGGACAGCCCTGTAGACTGTGGGGAGGCCAGTTCATGGCCCTGTCAGTGCTGTATTTCCCAGGTATGCAGACTAAATGTGCTATTTTTTTTTCAATATAACTTGAGCATTTGCTACCAAAGGATGTGTCTTGCTTTTTTCTCACATTTAGAGTAAAATCTTCCTCCACAAACCTGCGCAGGCAGGACAAGTCAAAGAAGAGTCACTGGCAGGAGTGAATGGAACAGGACAGTGCTGGGGAAGAGGAGCTAAGGAATGGGGTGATTTCGAACGATGCACATTTTACATTCTTCCTCCACAACTTAAAGTTTGTTAAAGGCAATGCGATTATTTAAGCTTTGGTTTCAGGAAATGAATGTGTCTGCTAATTATCTTCTTCCCTAGGGAGCATTTTGTTATCTGTACAAGCCAGGGTACAGCAGGGAGCCTTCAGAAAGCCCTGTTTACACCTCCCGCTTGAGCTGGCTGCGAGTGCTCACCGTTGGGGGCAAATGGACTGGGTAAGCTCAAATGTTAGCAAAATTGCCCACCATGCCAGCAGTGAGATGGGTGTTTATAACCTTGAATTAAAAACATATAAGAAATAAATCTTAGGGAAAGTAAATTTTCTTTAAAGTAATTATTAAACTTTAGAAAGCAAAGTTTTAAAAGCCATTCAAAACCTCATTCTATTGGCCTTTTCAAAGAAAGCAGCCCTGGGTTAATGGCTGGCTGGAAGGGCTCTCGTTCTCTGCCTCTTCTCCCAATTCAGGTCTCCCGGGCTCTGCCTCGTTATCTGGTCTGGCCACAGATTCCACTGAGATGATCTGGCTTCTTGTTTCTCCATTTGCTTTGAGTCTGAAGCTTCCTTTTAAAGATCCTAATAGATGCATAGGTTTCAAATGGAGTAGAATTATAACACGTTTCTGGAGGAGCGCCCTGAATGAGGACAGTAGAAGCAAGGTTAGAAGACAGTGGGGGCAGGGCACCTGGGGGGCTCAGTCAGTTAAGCATGCGATTTCAGCTCAGGTCATGATCTCACAGTTTGTGAGTTCAAGCCCTGCATCGGGCTCTGTGCTGACAGCTCAGAGCCTAGAGCCTGCTTCAGATTCTGTGCCCCACCCCTCTCTTTCTGCCCCTCCCCCACTAATGCTCTGTCTCTGTCTCTCAAAAATAAAAAAACGTTAAAAAAATTTTTTTAAAAAGAAGAGGGTGGTGAGGAGGAGATAAACTTTGCAGGAATTGATATAACTTGATGGTGAGGAAGTAGAGGAAGCAGAAGGGGCGAAAGTGGTCTGGGAGAGAATGGAGAGGCTGGGATGGAGTCCCCTCGATCTAGTTTCCATTTGCTAGCTGCATGGGCTTGGGCAAGATACTGAAGGGCTCTTAGCCTCAATTTTCTCATCTATAAACTAGGGGCCAACATAATCTACTGTGTAAGGCTATAGTGAGGATTAAGTGAGATCAGCCCCATCTAAAACCAAGCACATACTAGGTACTGGATAGATGATATGTCATTATGGTGGTAGCCAGCCTCTAAGAAGATCTCCAAAGGGCCCTGGCTGTTGGTATTCACACTCTTGCATGGTCCCCTCCCACATGGGTTCAGGGTTGACCTATGTGAACAACAGACTACTTCAGAAAACACAGTGTGTGCAGTGTCTGAAGCCAGGTCACAAAAGGTATTCTTCTGCATTGGTCTCTCAGATCACTTGCTCTGGGGGAGCAAACCACCTCGCCATGAGGATACTCAAGAGGTCACACGGAGAAGCCACAGGTAGAGAAACGAACATTTCAGCCATGTGAGCTAGCCCCCTCGGAGGCAGATCTTCCTGAGTTAGTCAGCTTTTAGCAACTTTATGAGACCCTGAGGCAGATAAACAGCTAAGTCACTTCCAAATTCGGCACCCAAAGAAACTGTGAGATACAATACATGATTACTATTGTTCTAAACCACTAAATTTTGGGGTAGTTTATTATGCAGCAGTAGGTAACTTATAAAAAGTTATTAATTATCTAATGTTACTACATAACCACATTCTAAAACGTAGTGGCTTGAAAGTAACAAAACTCATTTCTTACTTACCATGGCTTCTGTAGGTCAAAAATTTAAATGAGACACAGCAGGAACAGCTTATCTCTGCTCTATGATCCCTAGGATATCAACTCAGGTGGCTTGAAGGCTGGAGGTTGGAATCACCTTAGGGATCATCCACTCACATCTGGCAATAGCTACTAGTTGTCAACTGAAGGCCTAGCTGGGGCTGTTGGCTGGGACATCCACTGTTATGGAATGAATCGTGTCCCCCCAAATTCATCTTTTGAAGTCTTAACCTCCAGTACCTCAGAATGTGACTGTATTTGAAGATAGAGCTGTTAAGCGGTCAATAACTTGAAGTGAGGCCATTAGGCTGGGCCCTAATCCCTAACTGGGTCCTTACAAGAAAAGGAAGAGAAATCAGAAATACACGTGCACAGAGAAAAGGCCACATGAGGACACAGTGAGAAGGTGGCCATCTGCAAGCCAAGGAGAGAGGCCTCAGAGAGAAACTAAGCCTGCCATGACCTTGATATTGGACTTCCAGCCTCTAGAACTGTGAGAGAATTAATTTCTGTTGTTTAGGACACTCAGTCTGTAACATTTTAATATGGTGGCTTTAGCAAACTAATATGCCCATGCATATCCTTTCCATGTGACCTGGCCTTCCTCACAACATCCACAAAAGAGTGGCTATGTTCCAAAGGCAACTACACACACACACACACACACACACACACACACACACACCATGCGCGCAAGGGGGTGGGCAGTGTAGAAGTTGCATATGTATGACCTATTTCAGAAGTCATACAGCAGCACTTCTCATGTATTCTTTGTATTACAAAGGAGTCGTTAAGTTATGCCACTGAGTCACTAAGTTTTCAAGGGAAGGGAAATCCGACTCCACCTGAAAGAAGGACAGTAAAATGATTTTCAGATATACTTAAAATCATTACCATCATCATGGTGTTCATCACATAGATTTTAGGATAAGCTCCAGCCAGGGAGAGCTATGCTTGAAGCTACTTGATTGGGAATGTGGATCTGGAATTCAGGGCTAGAGGTATGGATCTGGGAGTCTTCTAGAGCAAAAGAAATGGAATGCAACCCCGAGAAACAGGGAGAAGTTTCAGCCTTGAGGACAAACCCAACTTAGTGCCCCATAAATGCTTGAAAGGATTGGGCAAGACCTCAAAAAGCCAGCTACCCCATTCACTTTGAGTGTTTATTGCAAAGGAAAGTACTTTTCTCCAGTCTATTAAAGCTTCCTATCAGCAAATAAAACACAACCTAATGCTCCCATAGCCAGAATAGTTTTCAAAACCATGATGGGCTCATAAATTGAGACATCACTTTCTAACCCTGTGTCCTAGGGGACCCTGGGCCATGTCGTTCAGTATCCTAACCATAAGACCCTGCTAAGACCAGAACCGCGGCCCCCTTACCGTGGAGTAAACAGGCTGTTCTCTGCTGCTTGATGCTTCTTTCTAGCAGCTGACCATCATTGGCTCTCTTGTAGAAAACAACTTAAATTAAAACAACTTAAATTAAAAATCGCAACATGAGACATGTTCATTGCAGGAAAGAAGCATATGCACAGGGAAGTGGAAGTGCAGAGAGGCCGGGCCCCGAGAGTGCACCGGGGGCAGGCTGCTGGGTCGTGGCCGCAGGGTACTCACATGACTTGGACAGATACCATCAGCCCGGGCGGGGGCTTGTCACACCCGTGCCGGTGGCTGCATAGGTCCCCGGGTGGAGGAGGGCAGTGGGCAGAAATGTACCGCAGGTCCCGCAAGGGAAGGCCCCACCGCAGTGGGGAAGGGGGAAGGCGGACAGTTGCACCCTCCTCGACAGGGGGCGAGGGTGGGCGCAGAGCCCACCTCAGACCTGAAAAGGAGCGCTTCGAGACCCAGCAGAGGTTCCAGGCACGGGCAAGGCGCGTTGGCCCTTCTACCTCAAGTTTGACGGGCTGGGGAAGGACAGCCCTTGGACACGAGCCAGGCGTCTGAGGCCAGCAGCGCACAGGGCACACATGCGCCCTGCACCCACCGTCCACTTGAGCGGAAGCTCGTGGTACTTGACTTTCTGGGAGCTCCCGGGGCATTCCCCTGCTGGGTCCACCTGGGTGTGGTCTTTCCTTCATGTCTGCTGCTCCCCGCGCGGCCCATCGTGGACGTGCTGCAGTACAGCCAGAAGGACCTGGAGGCGGCCGTGGAAGCCACACGAAGGGAGCACTTGTTGCCGGGGAGCAGGTTTGAGGCACTCCACGTGAAAAATCTGGAGATGGGGAAGATCAGGGTCAGGTTTGACCAGGTTTGTGTACCAGGCAATGGAGGAGGCTCAGAAACATCAGGAACTTGGCCAAGCCGAGATCCAAAAGGTTCTGAAAGGAAAAGACCAACCGACTGCAAACTAGAACACCACCTCCTCGAGCACTTTTGATGCAGGGAAACAAAGGCAAAGGAAAAATTTCGTTTCTTTACTGTCTGCAGCCCACTGACAAGTGTTTGAGACAGTCAGAGTGACATTCCTCTAGGAGCTCAGCTGACCAGATGATGACACTTTGCTAAGGGCGAAAGGCAATCTTAGCCCAATCCCCCAGGGTAGGTAAGTCTACTTTGATATCTAAAAACTTCCTTTATCTTTACTCTATTTTCTGCTTCACCGCCCCTCCCCTCTGCCAAGACCCCTCAAGGTCCTGGAAACCCTGCTTCCAAAATTCCTGAGAGATTTAACGCTATTACTACTCGCCTCCCAACCTGAAAGTATATTCAAATGCCCCTCACGATCCCAGTGCAGGTCTTTATGCTCATGGGTTCTATCCCTTTGCTTTAATAAAATCACCTTTTTGCACCAAAGCCATCTCAAGAATTCTTTCTTAGCCGTCAGCTCCTGACCCCCACCACTGCTCCAAAATGTTCTAAGAAACAGGAGGTGATTGGAGATTATCACCCAAATGAAGACTCTCTGAAGGAGTGTGTTGAGAATTCCATAGTAAGAATCAAAAAGGCAGGCAAGAGGTACCAAACACTAACAGTCCAGGCAGAAGAAAAACTCAAGCTGGTAAGTGAAATTGCCCAGGTCTGGAGCAGGGTCCAGAGGCCTCGCTCTCCCAGGTAAGCCTGAGAAAGGAGCAGATGGGCGTCTACTCGCTGGAGAAGACTGTTGAGCAAAAATCTGAGAGAAATGATGAACGGACCTGGTTCTGTGATGACCTCATTTTCTTTTTTTACATTTATTTATTTTTGATAGAACAAGACAGAGCATGAGTGGGAGAGGGGCAGAAAGATGGGGAGACACAGAATCCAAAGCAGGCTTCAGGCTGTGAGTGTCAGCACAGAGCCCGGTGTAGGGCTTGAACCCACGAACCATGAGATCATGACCTGAGCCGAAGTAGGACATTCAATGAACTGAGCCACCCAGGCGCCCAATGTGATGACCTCATTTTCAAGATGGAGAAGATCTGACTCTGAGGCACCTGCCAAAGCCCATTCTGCCTCCTGTCTGTGTCTGGCTGGCTCTGTTGGTGGAAGGTTTTGTGTTCTTTTTTCTCTCTTAACCTCAACTTGTTTTTAAATCAGATTGACTTAAAAAGAAGGCTAAATTTCCTTAAGTTAAAGAAAAAAAAGGAAGATGGCCAAGAGGCTGGGTCCTGAGCTCACCTTGTCTGACAGATACACTGATGTAAAAGCCATGTTAGTGCAACCAACCCAGAAAGTACCCGGAGGCCTAGCAGAATAGACCTTCCACAGAGAGGAGGTCACAATAGGAGGGATGTAGTCACACAGTTGGGAACCAAACCCCCAGGGAGACTAACCACCAATGGGAAGAGAAATAAGCACAGAGAAACAAGAGGGGCAGACCCTATACTAGCCATCCCAGTCCCTGGGGGGTGGAGTGAGCCAGTGGGTAGATGAGTCCTCATAACGTCAGACTTTGACAAACAGTGGGGCTTACCTTCAGGACGTTTTAAAATCAGCAAGACTTAATTCTGGGTTCTTTAAAAATCAGTGGGTTTAACTCTGGGAGAGCTGAGGGCCATAGAAAAACAGTCCCTGCCTTTAAGGAGCCAGCATAATAAAAGACCTAAATGTGACACCTGTAACTATAAAACTCTAAAAGAAAGAGGTAGTAACCTCTTGGACAATGCCTTTTGCAACATATTTATGGATATGTCTCCTCAGACAAGAGGGGAAAATAAAAAATAAACTATTTGGATTATGACAAAATGAAAAGCTTTTTTATAGCAAAGGAAACGGACAACAAAATAAAAGGCAAACCATGGGAGAAGATATTTGCAAATGGCTCTGTAAGGAATTAATAACCAAAACATATAAAGGATTTATACAACTCAACACCAAAATATTGGATTAAAAAATGGGCAGAGGACATAAAAAAAAATGAAATCTTGCCATTTGCAACAACATGGATGGAGCTAGAGTATAATGCTAAGTGAAATAAGTCAGAGAAAGACAAATCCCATATGATTTCACTTGTGTGGAATTTAACAAAACAAATGAGCAAAGGAAAACAGAAAGTGTAGGGGCAAAGGAGCGGGGAGAAACCAAGACACAGATTCTTTTTTTTTTTTCTAGGAGAGAGAGAGAGAGAGAGAGCGTGAGCAGGGGAGGGTCAGAGAGAGAGGGAGTCACAGACTGAAACAGGCTCCAGGCTCTGAGCTGGCAGTCAGCACAGAGCCCGACGTGGGGCCCAAACCCAAGAACAGCGAGATCATGACCTAAGCGAAAGTCGGCCGCTTAACCTACTAAGCCACCCAGGCGCCCCACAGATTCTTTTTTTTTTTATAATTATTTTAATGTTTATTTATTTTTTGAGAGAGAGAGAGTGAGAGTGTGAGCCAGGGACGGGCAGAGAAAGATGGAGCTGTCAGCATAGAGCCCATCACGGGGTTTCAGACCCATGAACTGTGAGGTCATGACCCGAGCCAAAGTCAGACATTTAACTGTGAGGTCATGATCTGAGCCAAAGTCAGACACTTAACCGCCTGAGCCACCCAGGCACCCCAAGAAACAGATTCTTAACTATAGGAAACAAACTGATGGTTACCACAGGTGGGTGGGGGGATGGATGAAGTAGGTGATGGGGATTAAAGAGTACACTTACCACTCTAAGCTCTGAGTAACCATAGAATTGTCAAATCATTATATTCTACACCTGAAACTAATATGATGCTGTACAGTAACTATACTGGAATTAAAAAGAAAAAAAATAGGCAGATGTTCTTGATAAACATTTTTCCAAAGAAGACATACAAAAGGATGCTCCACATCACTAATCATCAGGGAAATGCAAATCAAAATCACAATGAGATTTCACCTAACACTAGTCAGAGTGGTTAGTACAAAAAAGACAAGAAATAAGTGTTGGCAAGGATGTGGAGAAATGTTGCATTCTTTGTAGAAATATAATTTGATATAGTCGCTTGGAAAACATTATATAGAGGTTCCTCAAAAAAAAAAATAAAAATAGAAACAGAAATACTATATGATTCAGTAACTCCACTACTGGGAATTTACCCAAAGAAAATGAAAACACTAATTCAAAAAGATATATATACCCTATGTTTATTGCAGAATTATTTACAATATATTTATATATATATTTATATTTATATATATATAGAGAGAGAGAGAATATTACTCAGCTATAAAAATAATGCGATCTTGCCATTTGTGACAACATAGATGGACCCAGAGGGCATTATGCTAGGTGAAATAAGTTGAAGAAAGACAAATACTATATGATTTCACTTACATGTGGAATCTAAAAAACAAATGAACATACAAACATACTTTTTTTTCTTTTTTTACTAACAGCAGACTTTTTTTTTTTTTAATTCTCAAATTAGTTAACAACAGCACAGTCTTGGCTTCAGGGGTAGAATCCAGTGACTCATCACTTACACACAACACCCAGTGCTCATCCCAACAAGGGCCCTCCTTAGTACTCATCACACATTTCCCCCACCCGCCCACCCTCATCAACCCTCAGTTTGTTCTCTGTATTTAAGAGTCTCTTATGGTTTGCCTCCCTCTCTGTTTTTATATTATTTTTCCTTCTCTTACCCTATGATCATGTTAAGTTTCTCAAATTCCACATGAGTGAGATCATGTCTTTCTCTGACAGATTAATTTCACTTAGCATAATACCCTCCAGTTTCATCCACATTGTTGCAAATAGCAACATTTCATTCTTTTTCATCAGCAAGTAATATTCTATTGTGTATATATACCACATCTTCTTATCCATTCATCAGTTGATGGACATTTGGGCTCTTTCCATAATTTGGCTATTGTTGATAGTGCCGCTATAAACATTAGGGTGCATGTGCCCCTTCAAATTAGCACTTCTGTATCCTTTGGATAAATTCATAGTAGTTCAGTTTCTGGGTCATAGGGTGGTTCTACTTTTAATTTTTTGAGGAATCTTCACACTGTTTTCCAGAGTGGCTGCACCAGTTTGCATTCCCACCAGCAGTGCAAGAGGGTTCCCATTTCTCCACATCCTCGCCAACATCTGTTGTTGCCTGAGTTGTTAATTTTAGCCACTCTGACAGGTGTGAGGAGTATCTCATTGTGGTTTTGATTTGTATTTCCCTGATGATGAGTGATGTTGAGCATCTTTTTATGTGTCTGTTTGCCATCTGGACGTCTTCTTTGGAAAAGTGTCCAGGTGTGTCTTCTGCCCATGTCTTCACTGGATTATTTGTTTTTCAGGTGTTGAGTTTGTAAGTTCTTTATAGATTTTTGATACTAACCGTTTATCCCATATGTTATTTGCAAATATCTTCTCTCATTCCATTGATTGCCTTTTAGTTTTACTGATTGTTTCCTTCGCTGTGCATAAGCTTTTTCTCTTCATGAGGTCCCAATAGTTCATTTTTACTTTTATTTCCCTTACCTTTGGAGACACGTCAAGTAAGAAGTTGCTGCAGCCAATGTCTAAGAGGTTGCTACCTGTTTTCTCCTGTAAGATTTTGATGGTTTCCTGTCTCACATTTAGGTCTTTCATTTATTTTGAATTTATTTTTCTGTATAGTGTAAGAAAGTGGTCTAGTTTCAATCTTCTGCATACTGCTGTCCAGTTCTCCCAGCACCATTTGCTAAAGAGACTGTCTTTTTTCCATTGGATACTCTTTCTTGCTTTGTTGAAGATTAGTTGGCCATATAATTGTGGGTCCATTTCTGGGTTCTCTATTCTATTCCAATGATCTGTATGTCTGTTTTTGTGCCAATACCATACTGTCTTGATGCTTACAGCTTTGTAATACAGCTTGAAGTCTGGGATTGTGATGCCTCCAGCTTTGGTTTTCTGTTTCAACATTACTTTGGCTATTTGGGGTCTTTTGTGGTTCCATACAAATGTTAGGATTGTTTAACAACAGACTCTTAAATACAGCCACCACCCCTCTGTTGGTGGCCAGAGACAGAGTTGGGGTGGGGAGGTAATGGGCAAAATAAAGGGGATTAAGAGGTACAAACTTCCAGTTATAAAGTAAGTCATGGGGATGAAATGTATAGCATAGGGAATATAGTCAATAATATTGTAACAACATTGTATGGTTACGGATGCTGACTATACTTATTGTGAAAATAAAAATCACCCATAATCTTACCATTATCTGTGCTGATATCTTTTCTATGCACAAATACACTCTTTTTTATAAAGAGATTATATTGAATGCTTTGGTACTTTTTCATTAAATATAATATAGTGTGAAATATCTTTCACAGCATTAAGTAAATATTATTTTACAACATCCTTGTAGTGACTTTTAGATGGTTCATGAATTTATTTAAGCCATCCTGTATGGCTGAGGGCTTAAGCAATTTCCATGTTTCTGTTTGTTTCTTCTTTTAAACATTTTTATTTTGAAATAATTGTAGATTCACAAGAAGTTGCAAAGATAGTACAGGGAGTTTCTTTCCATGGAATCTCTTCATCCAGTTTCCCCTGATGGTATGTCTTGTATGATTATAGTACAATAGCAAAACCAGGTATTTGACATTGGTATAAAGTTGTACCTAGTTCTATGTCATTTTAACACATAGCCACAACCACAAACAAGATACACAACTATCCCATCCCCTCCAAGATCTCCCTCTTGCTGCCCTTGTATAGTCATAGACCACTTCCCTCTCTACCCCATCCCTAATGCCTGATAGGTGCTAATCTGTTCTCCATCTCCATAGTTTTGTCATTTCAAGAATGTTATATAAATGGAATTATAGCATGTAATGTGACTGAATTTTTTCATTTCTCACAATGCCTTTGATACCCACACAAGTTGTTGAATGTATCATTCCTTTTTATTACTGAATAGTATTCTATGGTATAGATACACTGTTCATTCATTCATCTTGTTTAACCATGTATCTATGGAGGGGCATTTTGCTTCTTTCAAGTTTTGCGAGTTTTGTGGTATTACAAACAAAACGTCTGTGAACAATTGATACAAGGTTTTGTGCGGACGTGAGTTTTCATTTCTCTGGGATAGATGTTGAAGGCAATTGTTGAGTCATATGGCAAGTGCATGTTTAGTTTTTAAGAAACTACCAAACCATTTCCACCAGCAATGTCTGAGATGTAGTTCTTTGTATGCTCACCATGGTATTGCCATTACTTTTAGGGGTGTAGCGCTATCTCATTAAGTTGCACTTCCCTAGTGGCTAGTGATGTTTAACATCTTTCCATGTGTTTATTTGCTATATGTATACACTTTTCAGTAAAACATCTGTTTATGTATTTTGCTAATTTTTAAATTTATGGCCCAGAATACCGTTTATTTTAACATATATATCATGCATGCTTAAAAAGTATGTGTGTTTTGTTGTTGTTCAGTGGAGTGCTATGTAAATGTCAATTAGTTCCTGTTGGTTTTGGTGAGGTTGAGCTTTTTTCTATATCCTTGTGACTTTCTGTCTAGTTCTGTCAATTGTTGAGAAAGGGATACTGAGGTCTCTGCCTATCATTGCAGATTTGTCTGTTTCTGCTTTTAGTTCCATTAGTATTTGATTCACTTACTCTAAGGATCCGTTGGTAGATACATTCACATTTAGGATTATAGTGTCTTGTTGGTGAGTTGACTTTTTTGTCATTACATAATATCCCTTTTTACTCCTAGTAATTTTC
This sequence comes from Hyaena hyaena, assembly GCF_003009895.1. NCBI lineage: Eukaryota > Metazoa > Chordata > Mammalia > Carnivora > Hyaenidae > Hyaena > Hyaena hyaena. Next base: position 1,392,441 of record NW_024080980.1, read on the forward strand.
CTTGTTCTTGATGCTACTTTAATATAGCCACCCAAGCCTTTTATTGTTATTACAAACAACACTGTTTTTAACCTTTGTACTCATCCACAATCATGAGAATTTCTTGGTTGAAAGTCTTTATGTTTTTAAAGGCTTTTGACTGTATTGTCAAATTGCCCTGCATAAATTTGCTAACTTTTACTGCTTCAGCACTTGAGCATTATCACTTAAAATAATTATAAATGAAAGACTAAGTTTAACCAGTTTGATAGAAATGCTGTCTCATAAACTAGAAAACACTGATGAAAGAAAATGATGATGACACAAAAAAATGGAAAAGCATGTCATGCTCATGGATTGGAAAAACAAATATTGTTAAAATGTCGATACTACCCAAAGCAATCTACACAGTTAATGTAATCCCTATCAAAATATCACCAGCATTTTTCACAGAGCTAGAACTCTAAAATTTGTATGGAACCATGAAAGACCCCAAATAGCCAGAGCAATCTTGAAAAAGAAAAGCAGGGATGAAGTATCACAATTCCAGACTTCAAGTTATTTTGCAAAGCTGTAGTGATCAAGACAGTATGATACTGACATAAAAACATAAAAATATATAGATCCATGGAACAGAATAGAAAACCCAGAAATGAGCCCACAACTATATGGTCAATTAATCTTTTGGGCACCTCGGTGGCTCAATCAGTTAAGTGTATGTCTCTTGGTTTTGGCTCAGGTCAAGATCTCATTGTTCATCAGTTCAAGCCCCGCATAGGGCACTGAGCCGCCAGTGCAGAGCCTGCTTGGGATTCTCTCTCTTTCCTTCTCTTTCTGCCCCTCCCATTCACATGCTTTCTCTCTCAAAATAAATATGTAAACTTAAAAAAAGTAATTTTTGACAAAGCAGGAAAAGATATCCAGTGGTAAAAAGACAGTCTCTTCAACAAATGGTGTTGGGAAAACTAGACAGCAACATGTAAAAGAATGAAATTGGACTGCTTTCTTTTTAAAAAAATTATTAACTTTTTTTGAGAGACACAGATAACAAGTTGGAGAGGGAGAGAGAGGCAGACACATCTGAAGCAGGCTCCAGGCTCTGAGCTGTCAGCTATCAGCACAGAGCCCAAGGAGGGGCTCAAACTCACGAACTGCAAGATCATGACCTGAGCCGAAGTCTGACGCTCAACTGACTGAGCCACCCAGGAGCCCAAAACTGGACCACTTTCTTACAATATACACAAAAATAAATTCAAAATGGATGAAAGACCTAAATGTGAGATAGGAAACCATCAAAATCCTAGAAGAGAGCACAGATGGTAAGTTCTTTGATACTGGATGTAGCAACTTCTTACTAGACATGTCTCCTCAGGGAAGGGAAACAAAAGCAATAATAAATTATTGGGCCTTCATCAAGATAAAAAAAAAACAACAATTTCTGCACAGAGAAGGAAACAATCAACAAGCCTAAAAGGCAACCTATGGAAAGGGAGAAGATATTTTCAAATGACTTATCTGATAAAGGGTTAGTATCCATAATATCTATAAAGAAATTATAAAACACAATATCCAAAAAACAAATAATCTGGTTAAAAAATGGACAGAAGACATGAATAGACATTTTCCCAAAGAAGACATCCAGATGAAAAACAGACACATGGAAAGATGCCCAACATCACGTATCCTCAGAGAAATACAAATCAAAACTGCAATGAGATACCACCTTACACCTGTCAGAATGGCTAAAATTAACAACACAGGAAACAACAGATGTTGGTGAGGATGCAGAGAAAAGGGAACCCTTTTACGCTATTGGTGGGAATGCAAACTGGTGCGGCTACTCTGGAAAATAGTGTGGAGGTTCCTCAAAAATTTAAAAATAGAAGTACCCTAGGATCCAGCAAATGCATTATTAGGTATTTACCCAAGGTTACAAAAATACTGATTCGAAGGGATACATGCACTCTGATGCTTATTTATAGCAGCATTATGAACAGTAGCAAAATTATGGAAAGAGCCCAAATGTCCATCGACCGATGAATGGATAAAGAAGATGTGGTGTATATACACAATGGAATATTACTCAGCCATATCAAAAAACGAATTTTGCCATTTGCAGTGACGTGAATGGAACTAGAAAGTATTATGCTAAGTGAAATAAATCAGTCAGAGAAAGACAAATATCATATGATTTCCCTCATATGTGGAATTTAAGAAACAAAACAACTGAAAATGGGGGGGGGGAAAGAGAAGCAAACCAAGAAACAGACTCTTAACTATAAAGAACAAATTGATATTACCAGAAGGGAGGTAGATGAGGGAATGGGTTAAATAGGTGATGGGTATCAAGAAGTACACTTGTGATGAGCACTGGGTGTTGTATGTAGAAGATGAATCACTGAATTCTACTCTTGAGACTAATATTACACTGTATGTTAACTAACTGGAATTTAAATAAAAATTTGGAGAAAGAAAAAATGTCTCATAACGCAGAGAAGGTGCAGGTAGTCACAGTTGGTGCACATATTTAAATGAGTTAATTTCTCATCTATCCTAGTAAAAAGCCAAGAGGTCTAAAGTTCATAAATCAAGAAATAAGGGCGTATGTATATTTCGAGAGTGGGCAGTAGCCAGGTGCAGCAGCCATAAGAGTTGGGACTGTTTGCCCTGGAGGAAGGTCTGAATGGGATGGGCGTGAAGAATTGGGGCGTCGCCCCAAAGGAATAGAGCATTTGTATTTACTTGTATTTGTAGTAACAGATACGTTTTTAAATATGCGAACGTTATGATTACCTTGATTTTACAAATGACATCTTACTGTTGGTTTAACTCGCATTTACATTTATTACCAGGACTTCCATAATTGCACAAATCTAACACCAAGTAAACCTGCGCCTCTGTGGGAAGAAACTACAACTTCCAGGGTTCCGCGGATTGAGAGCTTGGGCGGCTCAACTACAATTCCCAGAATTCCGCTAACCAAGGAGTGGTTCTGGCCGAAGGTCAGAGCAGCTGAGCTGGCGAGCCTGCGCACGTGCACTAGCTGCCGCGCCGGGCTCGCCGGCCAGAGAGGCGCAGGTCCGGCACCCGCGAGCCCGGCGGCGGCGGTCGGGTCGGTGCTGCGGGACCTGCCCTCCATGCCTGGTCCTCCCGGGCTCGGGGCGGGGTCAGGAGGTGGCAGCGGCGGCCGATTCAGCCAAAGCCGGCTCCGCGGGGGGCCCACCGGGACGCCTCAGCCCCTCGGAGCCCCGCCTGCGGGCTGCAGGTGAGACGCGCGCTCCGGGGGCTGGCGAGGGCTTCGCGATCCGGCTGGGCTGGGGCTTGAGGGGTCGGCCCCGGACTTCCCCTGAGGGATCGACTGGAGCGTCGGGCCCTGGGGTGAAGGGAAGCCCAGAGAAGTTTGCAGAACCGAGTAGTGAGCGTGATGCGCACTGAAGGAGGCTCGCGATGGGGCGGGGGTGAGGGGCGATGGACCCTTCGGGTCCCGACGCCGCGGGGCCGGGGCGGTGCCCCCAGGTGCGGCGGTTGAAGCCCTTAGCTCGCAGCTGGCGCTGGCAGCGGGTCCTCACGCCCCTTTGCTTGAGCGACAGTGAGGCGCGATTGGCAGGGAGCCAGCGAGGTGCGTGGAGGGGACCCGGCCCTCCTGAGCTCCTCTGGAAGGCAGTACCTGGGCAGGCCTGCAGCCGATCGCCGGGTTCTTTGGGTCTTGGTAGGGTACCTTTTGTGTGCCTGGTGATAAGAGCCTGCCTCGGCCTGCTTGACAGTACCCGGGTAGCTTCTGGAGGGACCCAGTGGATTTCTGACCCCTTCCACGTGTGTAGGACCCCGTCTCCTGGGCACTGATGAAAATCTGCTGGTAAGATCTAGGGTCCTTAGGCCAGAGTCCTACACCTTGTGGTGGGAGGCAAGGGTCAGCTTACTTTATGCAGACCAAATTGCAGAGCCTACTCTTGGGGGAAGCAAGGCCTGGCATGGGAAAGGTTATGGAGTGAGTTTGATAGGACTTAGAGTCTACAAGCACCAAATGTTCAGTCACCAAGTGTTTACTGTTACATGTGCCAGGCATTCAAATCCTGGATCTCATTTACTAGCTGTGTGCCCTTGAGCAAGTCACTTATCCTCGCTGAGCCTCTTGTTTCTTTCTCTGCAAAATGGGTATAAGCGTACCTCCATCACAGCATTGCTGGGAAGGTTAAATGAGATAATGTGCTGCAAGTCCTCCATCAGGGTCAGCACACAGTGGATGTGCAGCAGATGTTAGCACCTGTGGTTGCTATGACAAAACATGGCAGAGGTGAGATTGGAGCCCACGTCCGTCGTTGTACTCCAACTAGCTGCTCTCTCTGGCTCTCATGGATCTTGGAGATCCTCCAGTTCATCCTTTCACATTACAGATGAGGAATGTGAGTCCCAGTTAGTGGCAGAGCCAGAAGAGAACACAGGTCCCGTTTTCCCCAGGGATGGCCAGCACATCAGTTCCTGAGCCTTGGGCCCCAGGAGGGCAGGGAGAGGCAGAGAGTGGAGATCCTCTGCACAGGGGAGGATGGGGTGCTGGTGCCTGAGTTCCCCCATGCCACACCGTGGCCATGTTGGCGTCCTGGTGGCCTTCATGTGTCAGAGTGTCAGAGTAGCTACACCAGTTTTTGAACTTTCCTTCTGGTTGGCAAGTTCTCGCCCTGAGCCTGGCTTTAGAAAATATTTTGCAATAAACGGAGGCTTCTAGTGAATTACTGAGCTAACTGGAAAATTAAATTACCAGATGCTTCATTCCCCAAGGTCCGTGTCACTCCCAGTTTGGTTGTCAGCAGATACTCTCCTCCAGGACCTGCCTAACACCTGACAGGTTTTTCAAATTGGATAAAATAATGACCATAAAAGGTGTAAGCAGCAGATGCCATCATAGGCTTTGGAGTTAGACTTGGGTTCGAACCCCAGCCCCACCGCTTAAGAGCTGTGTGACGTTGGGCAGTTCACTTTAACAACTCTGAGTACTTCCTCAAATGTGGGATGAAATAGCACCTGTTTTAGATTTATAGGAGGGAATAAATGAGATCGTTCATCTAAAGCACTTAGCATTTCTGGCGTATGTCAGAGCCACTGAATGGGATGTATGGCATTATTGCGATGATAATAATAATGCTATAAAAATAATTGTCAGGCATTGTGCTTTGCCTCTGTTGTCTCTTTGAATTCACAAAGCCACTTTGTGAAGTAGGTATTATTGTGCCTGTTTTTCAGACCAGGACGTGGAGGCTTAAGAATTGGCCCAGGCAGACGCAGAAGGACAAAGACTACATCATACCACTTATAGGTTGAGTCTAAAATAGACTCATAGAAGCAGAGAGTGGAACAATGGTTGCCAGGGGCTGGGATGAGGGGGGACAGGGAGGCATTAGTCAAAGAGCATCGAATTTCAGGTATACAAGATGACCAAGTCCAGAGCTCACCTGTACAGCTTAATGCCTATAATTAACAATATACTTTAAAATTTGCAAAGAAGGTAGATCTTATGTTAAGTGCTTTATCACAAGAGGGTGGCAGGAAACTTTTGGAGATGATGTATGGGTTTGTGGCATATATTATAGTGATGGTTTCACAAGTGCCTACCTACCTCTAAACATCAAGTTATATATGTTAATTGTACACAGCTTTTTGTCTGCTAAAAAAAAAAAAAAAAAAAAGGAAGACTTGGTCTGGGGTCGTGGAGCTGCTAAATGACAGGACGGGAGCTCACTTCTGGCATCTCAGCTCCAGGACCAGTGCCTGCTCTGCTCTGCTGCCTGTGGTTCTTGAGGTCCTGGAAGGCCCGCTGTGACCCAGGGTGGCCTCCAGGGTGGCAGCAGGGGGTCTTCTCCAACCATGTGAAGAGGTGGTGGGACCCCTGTGCTTCCGCTCCATGTGTGGCATTGGATGGGGCTGGAGGGACATCCCCTGGGTGAACCTGAGGGATGAAGTGTGAGGAGGAGGCAGCACAGGGCCCCACATCAGGGTGAGGCCTCAAGAGCTTGATGAGGAGAAGAAGTGATCCTGTTTAGGGGCCAGGAAGAGTCTCAGAGCCCTACTTCTTCTCGGGGCCTCGTCTCTGCTTTGGGGAGGAGGCCCCCCACCGAGAGCCATGGGTGTGAGGAGAGGAGCTCTGGACTGAGAACATCCGCTGTTTTGATCGTGGCTGCCTATGAGAACTCACGCTGCCCCTCTCGACCTCTCATGAAGTCAAAAAGTTAGAGCAAATCATTTCCAAGGGCTCTTTTGGCTCTAAAAAGCAGTGGTTTTGTCATTTTAAATTGGTGGATTAACCTTCTCTGCACAGCACCAGGGCAGGTGGGATAATTGTCACCCCTACATGCAACGCAGACTTTCATTGGGGCAAGAGAATGACCACAGCTCCCTTGAGCTGCCTGCCACTGCTGGGACTCTCTGCTGGTGGCAGGTGTGGGGAAGACTAATGTACAAGGGCAGCTGTGGTTGCTAAGCTACAGTTGAGGGCCCCTGGGCCTGCATTTCTGCAGCCGTTCACACCTGCTCTGCCCTGGAGTGATAGAAAGCCATTGCTCTGACCTCTACCCTGCTTCTGTCCCTGATTGTACCTCCGAGTCTGAAGCACTGTGAATAAGACATGGAGTCAGACATGGGTTTGTATCCATCCTGGTGTCCCTGCTTGAGCAGTAAGACCTAGAGCAAGCTTCTTAACCTCACTAAACTTGGGTTTGTTTGTTTTTTAATATTAAAAGAAACTGGAGATAATAGTACCTGCATTAAGAGGGCTTTTGTGCTGATTAAGGGAAAAAGGTAGGAAAGGGGCTTAGGGACAGTGCCTGGCACGCAGGAGGTGCTCAGGAAAGTAAGGTGGTGGGAGAATTAACCTCCAAGCCGTGCCCAGAAGCCAGCATCCTCTTTTCCTGAGCTATCCAGGACAGCGATTGCTCCTTCCATTTTGTTTGGCTTCCCGTGTCCTCACAGGGCCTGGCATCTGTCTGAGGTTCAGACCTTTCACTCTGCCATTGATAGACTAATGTCGGGACAATCTTAATGCTAAGAGTGGTCTCTTTTCTCCAATTTGAAAGCGTAACAGAGGGGCCCTTTCTGGCTGGATACCAGGAACTCAACCATGAACCAAGCCACAGGGAGGTGCTGGAGACTCTGATCTGTTGAATTGCCACTATTTCTACTGTTATTGTTATTACCAGTACAGGCCGTGTTAGGTCAAAAAAGAAGGGGGGGGCGGGAATAAACGAAAGATCTTTAAAAATGCCTTTAAAAAGCCCTTTAGAAACTGAGGCAGATAGAAGGATGCTGCCAATTTGCCCCCCAGGACTGCCTCAATCAGCTCCTAAAGAAGGGACTTAGTGCACCCTCCTTTCTAGGATCCCCTCTGTTCCAGGAAGCGCTGGAGGGAGGTATGGAAGAAGCTGCCACACCCCCAGACGCAGAGCTGGGCAGCTGGGGGAGGGGCTGCCTGCCGTGGGCGCTCATCTTCTGGGCTGGCCACCCAGTATGGGTGCAGGCTCTATTCTGGGGGCCCCTGGCCAGCTCAGGACATAGGCACCAAAAAGCCACACATCGGGGCCTCATGGTCTAATAAGGAGTAAAAGCTCCAGTAGTTCTAGAGCTGGGGCAAGAGGTGCAAAGTCATATGCTCACTACAGCCGATGGCAGGGGGGTGGGCCTGTGACCTGGAGACCTAATGCCCAGGTTGAAGGGCAAGCTAATGAGGTCCTGACAGGAAAGTGGCCTGGTGGTACCCACTTATGTCAGCTTGGGCGCCCATAACAAAGTGCTACCCACTGGGTGTCAAACCACAGAAGTTTATTTCTCATGCTTGTGGAGGATAGAAATCCAAGATTGAGGTGTTGGCAGCTTTGGTTTCTCTCGAGGCCCCTGTGCTTGGCTTGCAGGCACTTGCTTCCTCACTGTGCTCTATCAGGCTTTTCCTGCCTGAGTTACTAAGTGCCTTGTGCCCCATACGAGTTGGGTCCGAAAACCTGGTGCCCGAGGTAGAAAAGGAGAGAACAGTAAGTGTGATGACAGTTGTATCCCTGAAAATCCATGCCCTGGGAGGCCAGGAAGACGAGGGCAAGATGGTGCCCGGGCTGTGATTAACGTAGGTCATGTTGACATGCTCCACGTTCAGATCCTGACTTCGCTCCCTACAAGTGGAGGCACTTGGGACATGTTTACTTAGCTCCTCCTAGCCTCTGTCCTGATCTGCAGAGGGGGACATGTTCATGGTGCTGTGCTAGCTCCTTGTTGGTTTGAGGATCATACAAACAACATACAACGATGGAGGTGGTGGTGGTTGAAATTGTTAATTTCATGCTGAGACCTGGCTACTGGGAGCGGGGGGAAGGAGCCCTTCACAGGAGAAGGGAAACAAACAAGTCATTAGGAAGACAGTGAACCCGAGAGGGACTGTGAAAGTGCCTCCCTCCAAACCCATTGGGGGTTCAGTCCCTGTAGGAGTGGTTTGTGGTCTGGGGTTGCATGGCTGGTTTGGTACCTGTGTTTCATTCATTGTTAATATGAGGAACCCTAGGGGCGCCCGGGTGGCGTAGTTGGTTAAGCGTCCGACTTTCGCTCGGGTCATGATCTCGCGGTTCGTGGGTTCGAGCCCCGCGTCGGGGTCTGTGCTAACTGCCAGCTCAGAGCCTGGAGCCTGTTTCAGTCTGTGACTCCCTCTCTCTCTGACCCTCCCCTGCTCACGCTGTCTCTCTCTCTCCTAGAAATAAATAAAAAACATTTAAAAAAAAAAAATATGAGGAACCCTAATGAAATATAGTTCTGACAGTGAATGTGTTTTGAGGCCTATGCAGGTACTTTATTTGCATTAGCACGTTGAGTTCTCCCAGCACCCTAAGGTGGTTATTATTCCCATTTCATGGATGAGGAAATTGAGGCTTGAGGAGTTAATCTGCCGAGATCATAAAACCAGTTCACACCTAGGACCTAAAGGAAGGTACGTATGCGCTATGTGGCCTGGGGAGAATTCTCAGCCACCACCGCCAGAATTCTCCGCTGCGGTCTTGCACACCCCAATGCCTGCACTTAGCCTGGACTGGGTGCACTTACGTGATGTAGGAGATCTGCCAGGGACTTCCAGCTTCCTAAGCACATTCTTCTGTTCCACCTGATGGTGCTCTTCCTCCCGGGAGCCTTTGGGCAAGACTGGTGAGAAGCAGGGATAGTTAGGCAAGGCTAGATGACCGCTGTCAGGATGACCCAGGGGGTGATCCCATGAGTTGGGCTGGTCCCCTGGACCAGGAAAGCCTGTGGTGTGTACAGAACGTTCCCTGACGTTCCTGGGACAGCAGGAGAGCGTCCTGTGGTGATGGTCCCCCCTCATCCCCAGGCAGTGAAGATGCCCCTCCCTCAGTGCCCCAAAGCCCACATTCCCTTCCTCTGTGACAGCGATATCACATCTGGTTTTAGCAACAGCCTCACGTCCCCTCAGCCACAGAGAAAACCTTGAGGACAGACGTGCCTTTTTTATCCCCCCAGTTTTGTGTCTCTTGCACATTCTTTACTCTATTTTGGGCTGATGCAGAGCATCACTGTCCCGTTCTCTACATGTCGTCTTAAGTCTTTGGACTCAGGTTCATAAATAAATATACATTAAGGACCGATACAGACAAATACAGGTCCTCTCTCACCCACCTGACTTAGGTAGAGGCAGCCAGAAGCTAAGGGGGGCTTGCTGTGCCAGGGACATGTTACGTGGGCGTCCAGTGTGTTTGGTCGGTGACTGGGCCAAACTGGTCGTTAAATAAGTTCCATGTCCTGCCTTCCTGCCTGCCTACATCTAACCAAAGCCTTTTTTTTTTTTTTCAGAAAGAGAGCAGGAGCGCAGGTGTGCAAGCCGGGGAGGGTCAGAGGGAGAGGGAGAATCCTAAATCCTAAACAGGCTCCAATCCTGACTTGGGGATTAATTTTACAACCGTGAGATCATGACCTGAGCTGAAGTCAGACACTTAACCGAGCCACCCAGGTGCCCTCAAAGACTATTTTTAAGAGAATGAAGGAGGGAATCTAAGAACCTTCATCATGAATGACTCCAGGGCACTGCTGTCCACCGTGGGCCAGGGGTCCAGGCCTCAGCAGATGATTTCAGGAGGGGGTTCCCTTGGGGGTCTATTCAAGGCTCACTTCCTTGCTGGGCGAGTGCCCTTTCTGTGTGTTGCAAGCACCAAAGCCATGTCCTGTGTGAGCTCTCTGCTCCTGCCCGTCGCCTCTCCTGGAGAGGCCACTGCAGCAGACCAGCCTTTGTCTGGGACAAAGCAATTGACAGGTAACTGGAGACGAGCATGGTCTTGTCCATAATACTTAACAGACCCCTCCACTCCACGAGCCTTCATGCCCAGGAGGAGGCCTGCAGAAAACGGGATCCAAGCTGTTGGTGCAACACCTTAAAAGTCCAATAGGGACTGTCTGTTCTGTGGAATGAGTTTCTTTCCAAGGAACATGGGTTTGTAATTAGCCTTCAGCCCCACAAGAAGAGAAGGTGCCACCGAGGTCATTCTTTTGAGGAGTGAAATCAAGGTTCGGATTGGTCCTTTTGTTTGGCTCTTGCCCCCCGCCCTTCCCCCCCAGGACCTCTCTTCATCTGCCTCTGTGACAGGACTTCGTGGGGGGAGCGGCAGGGACTCGGCCCTCCTTTTCCTGCAACCCTGTGCCTCGTGTGGAGGAACTGTATCCCCTCAGTCAGCAGACAGGGCTTGGAGAATCTGGGGCAGATGTATCACATAGCTCCTCTTGTAGGAAGACGAGTTTAAAGAGAAATTTGCTAAAGTTGGGTTACTTTTTAAAATCTGCAAAGTAAAAAGATTACATGAGGTGCCCATTTTGCACGGGCGGCAGGTTTTGTTTTGCGTGGGCTTGATTGGACGTTGTGAGGTCAGAGTGGGTTTATGTTTGATGGTCGGCGGTAGTCTGGGGATCAGCTTTAAGTGCACGTTGTATCCTCCGTAGTCAGTGTGTTGGGATGGGAAGGTCCCCGCAGGGCATCTGGCTGGTGGTCCCCGAAGTGATGGAGAAGCCTGTTTATCTTCCCTGAAGGGTGTGAGTGAGACGAGTCGGGAGACGTGGCTTCTCCAAGTCATGTTTTCTCCTCTTCCTAAAGGAGGAACAAGCAAACGAGGACCAAGGTTGTTGGGTGCCCTGTGAAGCCTGTGTCCTTCAAGAGTTGCCACACCAGACATCACTGTCACCCACCAGAGTTCACTCCTCTTGCCTCCTCCCAGCTGCAGGAACCCAGGGCTCTCAGCTCAGTAGCAGTGGCACCTCTGGTCATTGTCATTGGTCCCGGAGGTGGCTGGGTGGGAGTTAACCCTATCAGGTGGCTGAGCGGATGACTTATTCCATGGAGAGGGAGAACCTTCTGCCTGTAGCTGGATATAAAACAGGAAGCACGTCGCTCCAGTTGACACTGGTGGCCATGTCATGACCATGAGGGAAGCTGGCCAGGGGGAGAAGCAGCATCCCGGGGGTGGGGGGTGGCAGAGCAGAGATGGCGAGGAATCCCTGATGGAGCCCTTTAGCTCCCGACCCGACCCAGCCCGGAGTGTGGTCTGTGAGCAGGGTGGGTGTGTGGGCCTTTCATTGGGCTCACCCCTCCCTGATTTGAGTCCTTTGAATGCCTTACATGTTTCTTTTTCTTCTTCACCCTGTGCCCCACTTTAATTAAAACCAGATCTTCTGTGTCTTTATGGTTTTAAGCACAGTCTTTAGAGTCAGAGAACACTGGGTTAATATCTAGACTTCACACTTGCGTGGCCTTGGGCGAGTCAGTGGACCTCACTGGCCTCAGGTTCCTCACCAGAGAACTGGGAATAATGATACTTCATAGGGTCGAGGTGAGCACCAAATGGGATGTTGTACGTAGAGGCTGTGGGGACCTCTGAAGGCAAGCCAGGCTTGGAGCAGGGCCAGGCTGGGGGCCTCGGTTAGGACATCTGTCATAGCCTTGCCCCAGCAGGAAGCAGGTTTATTTTTCTTTTCTTTTTCTCCATGTGGAATGGCCCATGTCAGAGACCCTCCAGTCTCCAAATCCCATCCCATTGGAGGCTCTGCTCAGAGTGGGGTGGTTTCCTTGGCTCTTTACAGATCGCCGAACCTTCATGCCCACTCACAGATCCCAGATGGACAGGAAAGTTTTCAGGGAGCACCAGGAAGAGGCAAAATACATTATCTTGGGTGACCTGTGCCTCTGAGGGCCACCATTGTTCCTCTTCCTTGTCCAAGGAGCCTCATGACAAGACCCCTCTGGGGCAGCCCTCATCTCTGAGAGGGAGCCCAGGTGGAAATGTGTGGGGTCAAGTCCTGACCTGTGGACATGTGGCCCAGCCACTGAGACTGTTTCTGGATAGAAAAGATGGGGACAGAGTGAACCATCATAAGGAAAGAATCAGTGGAGTCGTTCATGCATGTAAGGGGCCCAGCGTGGCACTGGGACAGAGCAGGAACCAACAGGTATGTGGTGCTTTCCACACCTGCCTGCAGACAAGGGTGGAGGCCGTCCCCCTGCTCAGAAGTGAGAGAGAGGGTTAGAGATAGCAGGTGAAGGACGGATGAATTCCAGCTCTGTCTTTGAGCTGTGAGGTCTCAGGAGAGTGAGTACAGAGGAGGTGGGCTGCTTAGGAGTGTGAGGGAGCTTCCTGTCCCTGAAAGTAAGTAGCTTGTGATGCTGGGATTCAGGCTCCTCCTCCCATTTGAGCAGGGCCCGGTGACAGAGTAGGCCGTGGAGGCCTTCAGTCTGAAAGAGTTCTCCCTTGATCACCGTCATTTGGAGGAGGCTCTCGGTGCATGGAGTGGCACTAAACAGGGGGTCCAACATCAGGACTGGATGCAGCGTGCCCGGTTGGTCCGTCCGGCGAGCCGCAGTCCTGCAGAAGCTTAGCTGAGTGTCCTTCTTAGTCCCCAGTACCAAGGAGAGTGGCCTGAGGTCTCTCTCACCATCCTTGTCTCCCTACCACTGCCTTCTTGTCACTAAGACTAGTGGCCTCTCCAGGAGCAGTGAAAATTGGCCTGGAGAAAGGGGCCGTCACTGGCTCCATTTTCTAGTAGGCAGCTTGGCCCAGTTATTCTCCACATTTTGAATTTCCTCCTGGAGTTTTTTTTTAATCCAGAAACATTTTGAAACGGCGATGGAGAAAGGCCTCTTTTATCTTCTTTAGTGCTCGGGGTCTGATCAGTGTGCTCTGTGCCTCCATCTGTTATCTTTTGAAAACCCTTAGGAGCATTTTGCCCGGTCCTGGAGTTCTCCCGGCTTATGTGGGCTGGAAAGGGGGACACAGAGGGAGTGTGGGAAACAGACTGAAAGGACTTTACAGTAACCGTTGACTGACCAAGCACTTGTTGGTTTTTTCCTACTGCACTTTGGCTACTTCACAGCAGGTGAAAATGCAAGGGCAGCTTTTCATCTGTCTCCTCAGTGGCAAAATACAGTCATAACTGTGTTCATTAATGTTCCCCCAGAAGCAGATCCTGAGACAGAGATTCAGGTATAAATAGATTATTTGAACTCCATCCCAATAAACATGAATAAGGGAGTGAAGAACTGAGACCAGGAAGGGAAAAGGGGCATGAATCAGGCCAGTTACCACTGTGGGCAACCACCTAATCTGTTAGGGAACTCTGGTGCCAGTGCAGAAGGGGCCTCAGAACTCTCCTACCTGGGAAGGACAGGGTATTCATTCATTCATTCATTCATTCATTCATTCATATTTTAATTCTCATATAGTTAACATACAGCATTGTACTAGTTTCAGGTATACAATATAGTGATTCAACACTTCCACGGGAGTGGGCTGTTTATGCAACTCTTCTCATGAGATGTTGGTGCAGGCTGCCTGGCCTGTACGTGGTAAAGTTAGAAACCCATGCAATCTGACCTGGGCCCTGTGTTTTAACCACTGCACGATTTCTGGCATAAGGCTTGGTCCATCCCCAGCAAACCTTCCTTCTCATTTTCCCTCTTGGAAGGTAACTTGCGAGCTTGAAGGGCCCTGTGGGCCAGTCCATATTTGTCCTGTCTTCTGTCAGCATCTGGCCCGGCGTGGTCACTTAGCATCTAGCCAGACACAGTGCTCTCTTGTCCCCAGGCTCAAAGGCTGGCCTCTTCTTGGTTGCCTCACCACGTCTCGAACCCCATGTTTCCGGTTCCCATAAGCTTGGCCCCAAGATCTGGAGCTTAGGGCTTAACTGGGATTGGCTATGCACAGGTCCAGAGGAGAGCCCCAGCCTCCTGCCTCCTGTGGCCCCACCTCACATCCCCACCTACCTGTTGCCAAGCGTGCCTCTCACCACCGGGAGGCCTAGCAGAGGGCAGGTGGCAGAATGCCCACTTAGAGAGGTGCCCATTCAGGTTGGAGGCTGGCCTTTCCTCTCGCTTCTCTGCTGTCTGTCTGCCATTCCCTGGGCGTGTCCTTGTAGCTTTAGCAGCTGATGGACAAGCTTCCATTTGTGATCAGAACCAAACACACATGGGCTCCTGCCCCATGCGTCTGCCTCTCATCTCTCCGGTGCAAGGGAGGGGGAGCTCTGTTTATTTTAAATTTTCTAAATATTCACTTATTGCTCATCCACTCTTTAGAATCCTGTAATTTGCAATAGGGATTTGATTCTTTCTTGTTAACTTTCTGACTTTTTATTATGAAAACGTCAGACACAAGAGGATCATAGAAAGTCCCTCATCACCGTCTTTCACAATTGTCAGTTTGCTACCGTCTTGTTCCATCTGCCTCCACTCTTTTTCTGGAGTCTTTTAGAACAAACCACATACATGGCATTTTACCTATAAATATGAATGTTCTCTTGTTTCTTAAGTTATCTAATTTTTTATGACTTTTTATTTTGAAATAATGTGACTTACAGAAAAGTTACAAAAAATGCTTCATTCAGCTTCCCCTAATGTTAAGTCTTACATAATCACAACCAGAAAAGTAACATAGCACCATTACCTAAACCAAAGACCTGATTCAAATTCTGCCAGTTTTCCCACTAGTGTCCTTTTTCTGGTGCAAGATCCTACCTTGCATTTAACTGTCATGTCAGTGAGCACTGGGTGTTATATGTACGTGATGAGTCACTAACTTCTATTCCTGAAAATATGTTAACTAACTTGGATTTAAATTTTAAAAAATAATAATTAAAAAAAAATTTTTAATTGCTGTGTCTCCTTAGTCTCCTTCAATCTGGGACAGCTACTCAGTCGTTCCTGGGCTTTTGTGACCTTCACTCTTGAGGCGTTCTGGTCAGGTGTTTTGTAGACTGCACTTCGATTTGGGTTTAATGTTTCCTCTATTAAGTCTTCTATACACTACATTCAGAGCTAACAGTGGAGTTAGACCAAGATTCCCCATTTAGAACTGTAGACTGAAGCTGTGTGTTTGGGTAAGATGATAGAAGAGAGGTGCCCTTCTCAGTGTACCGTTATCAAGGGGTACATGAGGTCGGTAAGTATTACTTGGTTCAGGGGCTGTCTGCCAGGCTCCTGTACCGTCAGAGTTCTATTTTTGCCTCCGTAATAGATATGTATCTCACAGGGAGACAGTTTGAGACTATGCAAATATCCTATTTCTCATCATACTTCCCTCACTAATTTTAGCATCCCAGCAGTGGATCTTGCCTGAAGCCATTATTACTGTGATGTTTGCCAAATGGTAATTTTCTGTTTCCATCACTGCTTCTACATTGACTAATTGGGATTCTACTGCAAGAAAGATCTGTTCCTTCTTCCTTATTTATTTACTCAATTGTTTATTCCTATCAGTATTGACTCTTTTGTACTTATTGTATTCTATGGGCTATAATCCATTCCTGTTGCTTTTAAATTTGGTTACATTGTCCTAGATCTTGCCCCTGGGGCCTCCTTCAGGTTAGTCCCTGTGCCTTTTTGATATGTCCTCATCATTTTTTGAGAACTTCCTTACGTGCTGGCACCACGAGATATTCCCAGCTCATCCTGTATTGTCCTGTACTCATCCCCAGCCCAGGACACAATTATTGTTCACAGCGCCCTGGCTCCTTAGTAGAGGATGATATCAGGAACCAACACCTGAGTGCCACCTGAGTGCCAGCTGTGCTGTCACTGCTCCCAGGCTCTCCCGCTGGTCAGAACTAGGAGCTGTGTGGGGGTGCACACCTGCCCCCCTCCCCCCCACTGTTCTCCTGCTCGCGTCCCTCCTGTCATGCCAGCCCGAGTCCCTCTGCAGTTCCCTGACCCAGATCTGAGCTGAGGCCCTCAGGGCCGCCGCACCAGCTCCGCAGTGAGACACCCTGCTCATCGGACCTCTGCATCCCCTTCTTAAGTCCTTTTTGTCCCTTCCCTTACTTTTTCATTTCTTTCCCTCTCCTGACCTTACGGATGAATTAACTCTTCCTCCTCCTGGCTCTTTCTCTGCCCCTTTTTTCTCTTCTTACCCCCTAGAGAGATGTCAGAACTCAGCTGTGGTCAGGCCATGGTGAAGACACAGGTTTTCTCTTCTGCGTACCCGGTATTGTCCATACGACGGTGGTGGTAAGGATGGTTGGTTCCCACAGCACCAACTGAATGTGATTCAACCTAATAGCGAAGTCGTTCTTAGCTGGTAGGGCTGGGCAGGGAATTTCCAGGAGGGGCACGTGTTTCTGAAAACGTCTATGCAGCAAGATGGTTTTACACAGGCAGATGCAGGTATAAAATAGCAACTTCAGAAGGTAGAGGTTGGTGAAATCCTTCAGTCTTGGGGGCAGACATTGTAGAAGAGAGTCATTACGAATGGGGGATTCCTGGAGGAAGGGGTGCTGGACTTTACAGGTCAGTATGGGCCATTAAAGAGTTTCTCTCTCTCTTTTTTAATGTTTTATTTATTTCTGAGAGAGAGCGTGAGCAGGGAAGGGTTAGAGAGAGAGGGAGATACAGAATCTGAAACAGGCTCCAGGCTCTGAGCTAGCCGTCAGCACAGAGCCCGACGCGGGGCTCGAACCCACGAACTGTAAGATCAGGACCTGAGCCGAAGTCTGACACTTAACTGACTGAGCCACCCAGGCACCCCAAGAGTTTCTGTTTTTTATCAGCAGGTAACTAGGTTTGAAAAGACAGGGAAACACTGATGTTTAAGCAGGTTTCTTCGCTGTAGGGCTCTGGGCTTGCAGAAATCCTCCCCTGGGGATTATCAGGGCTGACTGGAGCGCAGGTAGAACCCAGCTAAGGCGGCAGCCGCCTGTGCCCTCTCCTGTCACTGGGGCTGGACCAGACGTGCTCTGCCCTTGTTCCACAAAAGCCTTGAAGACCTGCGTGAAGGACATGAAGTTGATGGGCTCTCAGGATAGCTGTGACTTTGTCCTCTTCCCTACAGACCAAGAAGGCCCAGTGGGATTGAATGAGAGGGAGTTCTGTTAAAGGACTAGCTTTGAATCCACAGGAATTTACTTAAAACAAGTCATCTGCAGACTCTGGGACTTGAATTGCCACGAGGAACATGCTCCTTGTACTCCATTCATGCTGAGCTCTCCCTCCAGGAAACCCCTTCTAACTCCCAGGCCTGCTTCTCCCATACTGAGTGGAGGGACACTGAGGCTGGGAACTTGTCACTAGGTTTTCTACCTCTGTTCTCTCCTTTCTCCAGGCTACTCTGCTCAAACACTTTCAGCAGCTCCCCATTGCCTGTAGGGTAGAGTTCAGATTTCTTGACCTAGCACCAAAGATGCCATTGACATTTTGGCCTTAGCGGATTTTTCTTTTCTTTTCTTTTCTTTTTTTAATGTTTATTTATTTTTGAGAGAGAGAGACAGAGAGACAGAGTGCAAGTGGGGCAGGGGCAGAGAGATACAGAGACACAGAATCCAAAGCAGGGTCTAGGCTCTGAGCTGTCAGCACAGAGCCTGATGTGAGGCTCAAACTTAGAAACTGCAGGATCATGACCTGAGCCAAAGTCGGACGCTTAACTGGCTGAGCCACCCAGGTGCCCCATTAGCTGAGTTTTCTAAGTCTCTCTTCCTCTCTGTGAACCATCTTAACTGACCAGACTGCACTGTGTGGTCTCCTTAGATCAGTCTCTAGACGGCCTCCCAGCTCCTTTCTTTCTGCCCTGGAGATGACATAGCTGTTCCCTCTGAAAGCTCAAGGAAACGGCCAAACCAGAAGGACTCATTTCTTCCTCAGAAGGGTCTGGCCGTTAACAGTCTACGGGGGTCACTGGAGCCCCACCTACTGCCCGTGCAGTGACACTCACGTTACCATAGTCCGCATTCCCTACCAGATGGAACCTGTGTGGAGAGGTATAGCTCCACTTTGGCCCACAATAAATGTTTGTTTCCTAATTTATTTTTTTTCTTTTTATTTCCTTTTTTTTTTTTTAAGAAAGAGAAAGAGCATATGTGTGTGAGTGGGGGAGGGGCTGAGAGAAGAAGAGAGAGAATCCCAAGCAGACCCCATGCTGTCAATGCAGAGCCCAACACAGGGCTGGATCCCATGACCCTAGGATCATGATCTGAGCTGAAATCAAGAGTCAGAAGCTTAGCCAACTGAGCCACCCAAGGCGCCCCATATTTTCTAATTTCTTTTTTAATGTTTATTTTTGAGATAGAGACAAAGAGCAAGTGGGGGAGGGGCAGAGAGAGAGGGAGACACAGAATCTGAAGCAGGCCCCGGGCTCTGAGCTGTCACCCCAGAGCCCAACATGGGGCTCCAACTGATGAACCGTGAGATCATGACCTGAGCTGAAGTCGGACGCCCAACCGACAGAGCCACCCAGGCACCCCTCATATTTTCTAATTTCTAATACAAGAATTTCTTGGAGGGATTTGTTTACCCAAGTTAGAAGGGTTATGGGGAAACTGATGCCAAGTAGCACAGCTCAGAAACAGAAGGCACAGGTCAGACGCCCATGTGTTTGCTTCATGCACAACAACAAAGTTAAATTATTCTTAGTTTAGAGAAACCAAAACCCCAGCCCACACCAGCTTCCATAATAAGGAAAGTTTACAGCAGGAAGTCCAAGTCATAGAGCTCTGAGATGCCACCGGGGTCCTTCCTATCTCTCCTCCATCGTGCCATCCTTGTTGTCAGGCCAGTCAGCAGATGGCAGGCAGTGGTCATGGGACAGTACCTGCTTTTCTGTCAGGTGGGTGGGAGCGTGGAATGTGACTCCTTCCCTCCATTCTGCTTGGTTCTGCTCAGGTAGCAGGCGGCGCTGGGCCAGCACCCAGCCCCCAGAAGCTTGCTCTCTGCTGGCCAGCCCTCTGAAGGTGGGAGGTAGATCTTGGCTTTCTCTGCACCTCATGGGTGTCAGGAGGAGGGGTGGCTATCTGAACAGACCTGAGGTTTTATTAGGAAGAGTAAAGGTACATGGATACTGGGTGGAAATAGTGTCCACTCTGCCCTTTATTAATGCACTTGACTTGGAAGCCCAGGTAGAGAGTTGGTGACGGACTCTGGTGCAAGGTGCCAACAGATGACAGCATGTCCTATCTCAGTCCTCATCTTTGGGAGGAATCCTCTTCTTAGATTTAAAATCCATTGTTTCAAATGACTGTAATGAAAAGGGACAGTTCCTGCCTCAGCACCAATCAGCTTTTGCTTCAAGTCATATGAAGGCAGCCAAGTGTGTCCAACATGTTTTAAAATGCCAAACTTCATTGTGCATCCTTGTGGCCCTTTATTAACTATCCGGTGCCTCATTTTTCCCCCTTTTCCCCTCTGCTAGACACTTATTAGGTTGAACCTAATTGTGTGAAATTTTGTACACGAGAAGCAGTCAGCTATCAGTATTCATGAGGTTCAACTAATACATAATTTCTGACCTTCTCCACAGCCCTGCACGGTGGGGGCTGTGCCCTCGCTCTTGCCGATGGGGAACCTGACTTCAGAAAGGCCACACCATAAAGTCATGGAGCTGGGTTTGAACCCGTCTGCCTGACTTTTTATCCTTAAACTTTCCTAGACAGCACACATTCTCTGGGAGCCATCAACCACTGGTCATGCAGCAGGAACTCAGAGCCAGGTTGGTTTAGGCTGTGATGTGATAATGACTGAGATCAGGGGTCTCCAAAAGAGCAAACCAATTGGTCAGACTTCTTGGAGCAGTTGGTGCCCTGAGGCCGTGCTACCTGTGTCCCCCTGGGGAGGGTGAGCAGAAGGTGCGGCTGCGCTGGCAAGGCAAGAACTCCAGAGGAGTGCCCTTGGTCGCAGGAAGGGAGGCTGTGGTGGATGGGATGGGTTCAGAGCGACCTTAGAGGGAGGCAGCTGGGGGGAGAAGTGGAGAGACTGGGCTGTGTGAGGAGCCACCTGCCTTCGCTAGACCCTCAACTCAGAAGCCCTATGGCCAGACCTGCCCATGACCTGCTGCTGTCCCCCGTCTTCAGGAGGCAGCACTCACCAGGAGTTGAGGACACCTCCATTTTTAATCCTGGTCATGCCGCTGAGTTGCTGGATGGTTTGGGGCAGATTCCTTCACCTCACCTCTCTAAGGTGAGGAAGACTTGCTTAGTAGTTAACCTGAATAACAGTGGAATTCCTGGGGCGCCTGGGTGGCTCAGTCGGTTAAGCAGCTGACTCTTGGTTTCACCTCAGGTCATGATCTCATGGGTTCGTGGGTTCGAGCCCCTCCTCAGGCTCCTCAGTGGGAAGCCTGCCTGGAATTGTCTCTGTCCTATCTGCCCCTCCCCCACTCACCCATATCTCTCTCTCTCTCTCTCTCTCTCTCTAAGTAAACTTAAAAAAAAATAACAGTAGAATTCCTTCCTAACAACAAAGAACCCTGTTTTTACTTTTTATTTGTTTTTAAGTATATTTATTTTGAGAGAGAGAGAACATGTTGAGAGAGAGCATGAGTTGAGGAGGGGCAGAGAGAGAGGGAGACAGAGAATCCCAAGCAGGCTCCATGCTGCCAGCACAGAGCCCAATGCAGGGCTTGATCTCAAGAAACATGAGATCATGACCTAAGCGGAGATCGAGTCAGACACCTAACCGATTGAGCCACCCAGGTGCCCCAGAACTCCCATTTTTTAAATAAATTTTTGTGGTACCCATATGAGTTTCCTAGTGCTGCTGTAACAAATTTACCAAACTTGGTGGCTTTCAATGACAGAAATTTATTCTCCCTCAGTTGTGGAGGCCAACAGTCTAAAATGAAGGTATTGACTGGGCCATGCTCCCTCCAGAAGCTCAAGGAGCTAGGGGCACTTGGGTGACTCAGTTGGTTAAGCATCCAACTTCAGTTCAGGTCATGATCTTGCAGTTTGTGGGCTCAAGGCCTGTGTTGGGCTCTGTGCAGAGAGCTCAGAGCCTGGAGACTGTTTCAGATTCCGTGTCTCCCTCTCCGCTCCTTCCCTGCTCACACTGTCTCTCTCTCTCTCTCTCAAAAATAAACAAACATTTAAAAAAAAAAAAAAAACTCTCGCGAGGATTCTTCCTTGCCTCTTTTTAGCTTCTGGTGGCTCTTGGTAATCTGGGTGGTCTTTGGTTTATAGCTACATCATTCCAGTCTCTTGTCTTTGTTTTCCCATGGATGCCTTCTATGTTCCTCTGTGTTCTTTTCTGTCTTATAGGGATACTTTCATTAGATTCAGGGCCTACCCTAATCCATTATGATCTCATCTCAAGATCCTTAACTAATTGTGTGTGTAAAGACCCTATTTCCAAATAACATCACATTCTGAGTTTCTGGGTAGACATAAATTCAGGGGGGGGGGGAACATTATTCAATCCACTAGATACCCTTAAATATACGAAATTAAAGGTGCTTGGTTTTTGTGGAGGTAAATGGGGGCCCATGACCCCGGCCTCATGTCCTCATTGCCTACCACCAACCCTTGGCAGCCCCCAAGGATGAGGATCTGCAAGCCACCAGGTACCCAAGGTCCCAGGAAGCCCTAGTTCACCATATCCCCTGGCAATGAGACTTTGGACTTACAATTTTGAATTGATGCTGGAATGCGTTAAGACTTTGGGGGCTCTTGGGATTCATGGTCTAGTTCTTTGGTTAAGAGCCGTTCGATTTTTCTCAAATGTGGTTGTACCCCAGAATCACCTGGGAGCTTGGTAAAAAAGCAGATACCAATGCGACTTTGGGTTCTGGTCAAAACAAAGTCTTTTACCCCTATCCATGCACTAATACAGCTAAAAACACAGGGCATTGTGTATAAAACATCAGAAGACTGAAAGGTGGAGAGAAGAATGTGGAACAACACAGTACTGAGTTCCTTGGATTTTCTGTTTGCCTCCTGTGTGTCCCAGACTGGGTGCCAAAGTAGCTCACAACCCAGAAATGCCAGTGAGCACAGACCAGAAAAAGCCTCAAGGAAAGCTCTCTCTCTCTCATCAAAGGGCTAGAAAAGGAACAGCCTAATAAAGCAAACCTTTTTGACGGCAAACCCTATTCCTGCAAAACACCATGGGAAATTGCTTCTTCCCTCCCTCCTGGCTATAGCAAAGACTGAATGCACAGCTTAGACGTCCATCCTTGCTTTGTGGTAACCAACCAGGCAACCCCCCCCTGACCCCCTGCCGCTGCTTCAGCACCTCGACCTACCCTTCACCCATGGGTCTGGATGAGAAGCCTGGACCTTTACCACCACCCAGCGGTAACAAGATGTCCCCTCCACCACCACAGTCCCCTTGAGGGGTCAGTGGATCCTAGACTTCATCCCCCACCCAGTGATGATGAGGGACCCCGGAGTGTCAGTAGAGCCAACTGAGAAGCCTAGACTTCCTACTCCATGATTGTGCCACGTCTCTCACCCTCACTGCCAGGGTGCTGTTGATAGAGGCCGAGCAGGGAGCATGGCTTTTCTCTCATCCAGTGGTCAAGAGTCCGTGCACTCCCTTCCCCCACTAGCACGGTTCTTGCAAAAACCTGCAAAAATGGAAAGTTTAATATAAGCTCATTATACCCCAAATGCCCAGCTAAGTTTCAGCAAAGAAAGGGAAGAGATAAAGAACAAACTGGAGATTTGAGAACTGAAGAATGTAGTAACAAAAATGTAAAATCACTGGATGGGCTCAATAGAAGAATGGATATGACTGGATATCCGTATCCAGAAAACAATTAGTGAACAGGAAAACAAACAATGGAAATTATCCAATTTAAACAACAGAGAGAAAATAGACTGGAAAAAAAAAAAACTGAAGAGAGCCTTAGAGACCTATAGAGACAATATATATTTAAAAAATTTTTTTTCTTATGTTTTTATTTATTTTTGAGACAGACAGAGCATGAGTGGGGGAAGGGCAGAGAGAGGGAGACACAGAATCCGAATCAGGCTCCAGGCTCTTAGCTGTCAGCACAGAGCCCGATGTGGGACTTGAACCCATGAACGTGAGATCATGACCTGAGCTGAATTCGGAGGCTTAACCGACTGAGCCACCCAGGCGCCCCTATATTTTTTAAAATTTAACATACATGTACCTGGAGGCTGAAAAAGTATTCAGAGAAACAGTGGCTGAAAATTCCCCAAATTTGGTAAGAGGTGGAAACCTACAGATTCAAGAGTGAATGAAGCCCTAGCAGGGTAAACCCAAAGAGATGCACACCAGGACACCTGATAATCAAGCTTCTGAAAACCATACTCTTCAGAGCCACACAAGAGGAAGGATGCATTACGTCCAGGGGGAATGCATTTTAGATGCAGCGGATTTCTCATCAGAAACATACAGGCCAGAGAGCAGAGAGAAAGAACTGTCACCCCAAAGTTCTGTCCCAGTGAAAATACCCTTTAGGAATGAAGGTGAAATCAAGATATAGCACTTGAAGGAAAACTAAGAGTTTGTTCTCAGCAAACTTCCTTACGATGGTAATAAAAGGAAGTTCTCCAAAGAAAAGAAATAACCAAAGAAAACCAGGGACAAAGAAAGAATTAAAATATGGGTAAATATAATGGGCTGTCCTTTCCCTCTTGAGAAAATGACATTTGACAGTTGAAACCAAATTTGTAATACTGTCTGATGTGGATTTTAATGTCTGTAGAGGAAATGTTGAAGATAATTTTAAGGGAGGATAAAAGAGCCTCAATAGAGATACAGTCTCTATACTTATTCGAGATATAAAATGTCAATACTAATAGACCATGCTAAGTTGCATGTATATAGTATGATGCCTAGAACAACTAGGAAATCTCTACCAAGAAATATACTCGAAAACACTATAAATTGATAATAATAATTTAAAAAAAAAAGATATTCTACAAGAAGACAGGAAAATGGAACAGGAACAAAAGATCCTGATTCCTGAGCCATACTCCAGACCTGCCGCTGATCAGAACCTCCAGGATCCAGGCCTGGGACTATAGTTTTAGCAGGTGCCTCTGGGGATTTTGAGAACAGCCAGGTCTGGGAATTTGTGGTCTAGACCAGTATTTTTTAAACAGCAAACTGCCAACCCTGTTAGGTTGTAAAATCATGAAGCCCCTCCTTCCCCACCTTTAAAAACAATAGAATATTGGGCTGGAAAAGGAAACGCTAGAGTACATTATAGCTAGTCAGAGTAATTCTTTGTGAAGTTTTTTGATGGGTAATGTAACATGTGCATATGTATGAATATGTACATGCTCAGCCCTTAGATGAGGGTAGGCTGGAGCGATGCTGCCCCAGGAAGGGCCTTCAACTAGTGCTGGGCAGGGTTGGTAGGCAAGTAGCCTGGTTTCCCATAGTGACGAGTTCATTCATGTGCCCTGTATTGGCTTCACTCCTTGTCCCTCTTCATTCCCTACTCTCCTACACAGATTTATTGGGATAGTTTCTCGAATTATTTTGACTCAAACCCTTATCCTTGATTCTGCTTCTGAGGGAACCTAGCCTAGGGCACAGTTTCTTTCTGGGCAGGACTGCACTTTGATTTTTGTGATCACGGGGAGAGGGAAGTTGCAAGACACCGAGAGTCAAAAGCCAGTCCCGAAGGAAAGAAGGGGCAGGTCAAGCCCCTCCCCAGTGCAGTGCTGTGTGGGTACCAGCTGTTACCCGTGCTCCTCCTGCGAGGGTCGAGGGTGACATCCGTCAGGTATAAGCCATCCTGGGCTTCACAGCAAATGAAGTAAATGAACCCTTCCTTGTGGTGCAGAAAAATGGAGCAGATGTCTGCAGCCCGGCCAAGCCTCTCCGTCAGTGTATCAGCGGTGACCTGCAGACACAGTTCTTTTACTAGACCACAAAGGGGACAACCAGCTACCCATCCTTTCATGGGAATCTAAAAGGCCTGATTTCCAAACAGGACTTTTAAGCAGGAGCAGACATTCCCCCCATAGCCCCCAAACGCACGTGTCATGTGTCCTAAGAAGGGGCACATGGGAGTCCTGGAGGACAGTTGGCAGTGAAACCCACAGGCCTTCAGTCCCACGTGAGGAAAAGTCCAGGAATGCCAGGCCCCTCAAGGGGACTTTCCCTGTGGCCTCCCCTCACAGGTCCTCTGTTGGTTAGCTGTGGCCATAGCTGTGCTGCATAATAAACGGCCGCAGGACTTCCATGACCTCAGACTTCTCTGTGTTGACTGGTGGTTTTGATGACCTTGGCTGGGTCCGCTCACAAACCTGGGGGTCAGGTGAGCCACACTCCTGGGCTGGAGCAATGCTGCTCCACGCACATGTTGCTCCTCCTGGGACCAGGAAATCAGGCCGAACAGATTCTTCTCACAGCAATGTCATAGGCATAGAGCGGGCAAGGCCAGCCACATAAGCTCTTTCCAAGGCTCTGATTATGCTTTCTCTGCTAACATTTCATTGGCCAAAGAACATTATGTGGTCACACCCAAAGTCAAGGTGCAGGGATGTGTACTACTTCTGTGGAAGAAGAGGGGAAGGGAGGGAGTGAATATTTTGAACAGCGGTCTAATCTACCATACCTTCAAATGTGCAAGATGATTCAAGAATCCAGGGCTGGGGCGCCCTGGTAGCTCGTTCGGTTAAGCTTCCGACTCTTGATTTTGGCTCGGGTCACGGCTCAGGGTAGTGGGATCCAGCCCCGTGTAGGGCTCCACGCTGAACTTGGAGCCGGCTTAAGATTTTTCTCTCCCTCTGCCCCTCCCCTGCTCAGTTAGTGCATGCACGCAGTGCAGGCACAGTGCCTGACACACAGCGGGAGCTTAAGTTGACTCCAGACAGACTGTGCCAACACCTTTCTGTTCTCCTTCTCTCCCGCAGGCTTTTGCTGAGCCTCGGGATGCCCGCGGAGATGGGTCAAGCCCGCCGGGCCCGTAGCACCTCCCCGGGGCTGTCCTCTCGGTAGGGCCCTGCGGTGGCACTAGGATGCACCTGTCGGCGGTGTTCAACGCGCTGCTGGTGTCTGTGCTGGCGGCCGTGCTGTGGAAACATGTGCGGCTGCGCGAGCATGCGGCCGCCCTGGAGGAGGAGCTGGCGCGCGGCCGCCTGGCCCCGGAGCCCGCGCCCGCGCCGCGCATCGACTACCCCCGGGCGCTGCAGACGCTGGCTGAGGGCGGTACGCACATGGTGTGCACCGGCCGCACGCACACCGACCGCCTCTGCCGCTTCCAGTGGCTCTGCTACTCCAGCGAGGCCGACGAGTTCGTCTTCTTCCACGGCAACGCCTCGGCCATGCTGCCCAACCTGGGCGCGCGGCGCTTCCAGCCGGCGCTGCTCGACCTGTCCACCGTGGAGGACCACAGCGCGCAGTATTTCAACTTCGTGGAGCTGCCCGCCGCCGCGCTGCGCTTCATGCCCAAGCCCGTGTTCGTGCCCGACGTGGCGCTGCTCGCCAACCGCTTCAACCCCGACAACCTCATGCACGTCTTCCACGACGATCTGCTGCCGCTCTTCTACACGCTGAGGCAGTTCCCCAGCCTGGCCCAGGAGGCCCGCCTCTTCTTCATGGAGGGCTGGGGCGAGGGCGCTCACTTTGACCTCTACAAGCTGCTCAGCCCTAAGCAGCCACTCCTGCGGGCGCAGCTGAAGACCCTGGGCCGGCTGCTCTGCTTCTCCCACGCCTTCGTGGGCCTTTCCAAGGTCACCACGTGGTACCAGTATGGCTTCGTCCAGCCGCAGGGCCCGAAGGCCAACATCCTAGTCTCGGGCACCGAGATCCGCCAGTTCGCCCGGTTCATGATGGAAAAGCTGAATGTGAGCCAGGCGGGGGCTCCCCTCGGCGAGGAGTACATCCTGGTCTTCAGCCGCACCCAAAACAGACTCATCCTGAACGAGGCAGAGCTGCTGCTGGCACTGGCCCAGGAGTTCCAGATGAAGACGGTGACGGTGTCCCTGGAGGACCATGCCTTCGCAGACGTCGTGCGGCTGGTCAGCAACGCCTCCATGCTGGTCAGCATGCACGGGGCGCAGCTGGTCACCGCCCTCTTCCTGCCCCGTGGGGCCACTGTGGTCGAGCTTTTCCCGTATGCCGTCAATCCCGACCACTATACCCCCTATAAGACGCTGGCCACGCTGCCTGGCATGGACCTCCAGTATGTAGCCTGGCGGAACATGGTGCCGGAGAACACAGTCACGCACCCCGAACGGCCCTGGGACGAGGGCGGCATCACTCACCTAGACCGGGCTGAGCAGGCCCGCATCCTGCAGAGCCGTGAGGTCCCGCGGCATCTGTGTTGCCGGAACCCCGAGTGGCTCTTCCGAATCTACCAGGACACCAAGGTGGACATCCCATCCCTCACCCAGACCATACGGCGTGTGGTAAAGGGCCGGCCAGGGCCCCGAAAGCAAAAGTGGACCGTCGGCCTCTACCCAGGCAAGGTTCGGGATGCGCGGTGCCAGGCGGCGGTGCAGGGTGCCTCCGAGGCCCGCCTCACCGTGTCCTGGCAGATCCCGTGGAACCTCAAGTACCTGAAGGTGAGGGAGGTGAGGTACGAGGTGTGGCTCCAGGAGCAGGGGGAGAACACCTATGTGCCTTATATCCTGGCCCTGCAGAACCACACCTTCACAGAGAACATCAAGCCCTTCACCACCTACTTGGTGTGGGTCCGCTGCATCTTCAACAAGGTCCTCCTGGGGCCTTTCGCAGATGTGCTGGTGTGCAGCACCTAGCGGGCATGCTGCAGCCAGGCCTGGGTGGGGGTGTGGCTCCTCCAGCTCCGTGTCCCTGGGCTCACTCGCTCGCAGTGGCTTCTGGGAGTTGCTTATCTATTGAGCAGGCCTGCCCCAGGCTCATTCCTCCATGTGTTCCTATTGTATCTGGAGCGTGGGGTTCCCAGTACTCTCTGCCCTGGTACCATGGGACCCTCCCACCCCCCTTCTCCCATCCTGAGCATCCAGCCGTGGAGAAGGTCCTTAGTGGGAGGAGGAAGAGGAGGAGTAGGAAGGAAAGTAAGAACCCTAAGGAGCCTCTGGCTGAGCAATCCTGCTGTTCCCGACTGAATCCTTCTGGTTGATCTCCAGGGTTTGGAAACTGTGAGTAGATCGCGTGGTTGCTTGGGCGGGTGGTTCATCAGCTTCCGTCATCATGGCACTCACCCATAGCGCAGTGAAGGTGTGTTTGGAACATTCATTAAATGATTATAAACATCTTGGTCAAGTCTTGTTATTGGAGAGCAGGGAGCGGGGCTGGTAGTCGGTGCCCACATGCTCTGTAGCCCCAGCTGTCACCCGAGGAGACGTGGTGATGGGGAAGGCGTCGAGGCCTGTGAGGTGAGGCAGGCTGGTTGGACTTCACCTTGACTGCTGGGCGGATATCGCATCTCCAGCTGCGTGGGGCAGCGAGGCTGGAAGCAGGAGGGACAGGGATGCGATGAGGAGGAGCAGCATCCACCAGGGGTTTCGGAGGCCAAAGAGGACTCACAAGACCACAAGAGACCAGACTGGGCATTGGGTTCCCTTAGAAGGACACAGGACGGCACGTTGAGCACTTCTCTTCTGCAGGAGGAGTCCTCCCACCAGCGGGGGCCCATCTCGCCCTGTTCCATGAGTCACTGCTCGAGGGTGACGAGGCAAGACTCACGTCAGTAGTTGGGGCCATTGTCTTTCAAACAACAATCTTAGTTCTTAGTTCCCAGGGCCTCAAGGGACATGCCGGGTTCCAATAGCCACTGCACTCGGGGAGCCCCCAGCTCTGACGTCCCCACCAGATATTTTAGTTCGTTTGCGGCTGATGCAGACATAGCTTATCTATCAGACGTTAGCTTTACTGTTAGCAGCTTTGCCAGATAACACACCCGACGTTCCACCTTTGTCCGGCTTCCGCAGGAACAGCTAAGATCAGTTTTGTCCTTAGAGAAGAGACCCTGATGCAAGTCTGGCTCCTAGGAAGGACAGCAGGAAAAGGGCTCTGGGAGGGAGAGTCCCAGGCTGTAGCTCAGTTTGAGGACTGTCACCCCCAGCTGATCAGGAGGTCAGAGGCCGAAGTTTTCTATTAGGTGAGCAGCCAGATCACTGGGGGCTGCTGCAGAAGAATGGCCTCGGTGCTAGTCGGCAGATTCAGAGCAGGAAATCTAAGGTGGCACATTTTCACGGTCACCTGTGCCTCTCTGACTTTCCTTTTACCCCGAATATCTTTGTCCCTAACCATATCCTCCATCTGCCACCTTCTCAGACTGCCATGTTCATCCACACGTAAAGGTTCAGTTCATTTGGAAGTTCAGAGGTGTGGAGGTGAAATGATGCAATTATTTTGAGACCATTTGGTGAGTTTTTCACTAAAGCTGAACACATAGCTACTCTGTCTCTTGGCGATTCCACTGCTGAATACACCCAAGAGAAATGAGTATGTAGGTCAAAAAGACATGCACTGGTGGGAGGGAAGCCTCACTCACGCCCCGGCTCCAGTGAGAAAGAGGAATGATGCCCTGAGAAGATGCAGGGCAACTGGTTCTCTTACATGCATTGCTGACGGAATATCAAATGTAGGCTGGGAATCGTTGGCAGTTTCTTAAGGAATTAAATGTATTACCATGAAACTGCACACCTGGGCATCTACCCCGGTGGGGGGAATTCTGTAAGGGAATGTTCAGAGCAGCTTAATTGTATTAGCCCCAAACGAGAAATGACCCAGATGCCCTTCAGCAAATGAACTGTAAACAAACTGTGGCCCCTCTGTGCCACGGGATACTAAATAATGAAAAGGAACAGGAGTAGAAAAGGAACAGACTATTGATAAAAGCCACAATCTGGATGGATCTCAGGGGCGTTGTGCTGAGTGAAAAAAGCCAATCTCAAGAGTTTACATCCTGTGTGATTCCATTTAGATTCTGTTCTCAAAATGACAAAAGTGGTCAAGATGGGGAACAGGTTTGTAGTTGCCGGGGATTAGGGTGGGTAAGAAGGAACGGGGCAGGTGTGACCCCACACCCATCCCCGGGGTAGCACCAGGGAGACCTCCGTGGCACTGGAGCAGTTTTGTGCTTTGATTGCCATGCTGGTGAGTGGACCTGCATCAATGAGGTGACATGGAACCCTGCAGACAGTATGGCAGTGTCAAGTTCATGTTTTAGGTATTATACTGTAATTATGGAAGATGTAACCACTCGGGGAAACCGGATGAAGGGTACACAGGCCTTCCTCGTACTGTCTCTGCATCCGCTATGAATTTCTAATTATGTCAAAAAAATTTTTTTAAGAGTCCTTGGGCGGACAAGAGGAGTGGGCTCCAGCCTGGGCCTTGAGGTTCAGAGAACCGCACAGCCTTGGAGGCGGCCACTGGAGCTGTGAGTTCAGGAGCCAGAAGCTGAGCTCTGGTCCAAGGCTCAGGATGCCACAGTTGCTGTCGCAGCTGCTGCCACTGTCACAGCCACCTCAATCACCACAGAGCCAGTGACCGAAAATAGCTGAGAGGTGCAAGGAGACGCCCTCCACCTCACTCCTTCCAACCATCCCCTGAGTGCCTCCAAATAGTGGCATCTAATTTGCATCCCGGGCCCAGCTGGGCTGCAAAGGAGTCTGGGTAATAGTATATACAGTTTCGGTCTGGGCAGGAAGCCTTCCTAGGAGGGTGGGTTGGACCAACCAGATCCCATGACACATCCACCGGTGTCACCATCCTCTCCCGCCCCCCTCCCACCCCAGGGCTAGATGTTTCTTTGTGTGGCAACAGAGCTTTGTGTGCAGGGCAAAGAAAGGATGTATCCATTCCTTCCCACCACGAAAGTCATGCCTGGTGTGAGTGCGTGTGTCTTAAATGAAGGCAGCAGGCACTAGAACAAGGCGATCCGATGCAGTCAGATGTGCAAGAAGCCTTCACTGCTGGATTTGCCTTTATGCACTGGCCTCCCTGGTTGTACCCTGTGTCACTCACCTGGACACGTGGAGGTGAGGCCCTTGTTCCTTCGTGTTATGCGGGGTCTGTGGTATAAATGGTCCTCTGGCAAATGATGCTGGGGAGACATACACACAAGAAACTTCAAAAATCCATATTTTGGGGGTGCCTGGGAGGCTCAGTTGTTTGAGCCTCCAACTTCAGCTCAGGTCATGATATGATTCGTGGATTCGAGCCCCAGGTCAGGCTCTGTGCTGACAGCCTGGAGCCTGCTTTGGACTCTGTGTCTCCCTCTCTCTCGGCCTCTTCTCTGCTCACATTCTATCTTTCTCTCTCAAAAATAAACAAACATTGAAAACAAATTTTTTAAAAATCCATATTCTTGCATCCATCAGCTTGAATGACTTCATTTATCTTGTCTCCTGTGCCTCTCGCCATGAAGTGACTTCTCTCATTGGTTGGACAATACGAGGCATGACACAGGTTACTCCACCTCATGCCCCCAAAGCTACTGGCCCCTATACCCACATGCCCTAGCAGACCCCATCCCCAAATAAGCATCCCCTGAGCAGTGCTACCCTGAGCCACAGGTGGGCTAGAGAGGCCTTGGGCAGCACTGCTGCTGGCCCAGGGAGGAGAGGAGGGCCAGTGAAAAGAGGAGGAGGTGAGGGGCAGGAGGGGAAGAACTCCCTCAGGGTGATGGTAAGAAATCCATCCTCCCCACTGGAGAGGTCTTGGAGGCAGGGTAGGGGCAGGGTAGGGGGGACGAAAGGCCAGGGTCCCTGGAAAGGCAGACTGTCAGAGCCCAAAGCCTGGAGAGGAAGCTCCCGGCTTCGGTTGGCCCAGGAGTGGGGACTGCGGGAAGTGTCTTGTCTGAGCTGGTGGGTGAGCCTCAGGGGTTCAGTGGGGACCACCCGCTCCTCTAAAAGCGCTGGCCTGGGAAGCCGGCTCGAAGTTCACAGAGATCTCGCCTCCCACATCTCCTTGTGCTGCGTCCCCCACCCCCCGTCCCCACACTCAGCTCTGATGCCCTCTTGCCCACAGCGCTGCCCTCACACTTCCTGGATCCCCAGTGGCAGTGACCTTGCCTCCCGACAGAATGCCAAGACACCCACGCTGATGGCCAGATGGCACACATGGCCACTACAACACACCACACACACCGATTCCTTCCTAATTCTATATTCTGTGTGGAAAGCTCACCGAGATTTGTTGAATGAGTGAATGCATGATGCTAGGAAGGAAGGAGGGATGCTATAGTGGTGGGGGCAGGGTGCAAATCGCAGCCCCACCAGTTACCTGCTCTGTGACCCTGGGCAAGTGACTCAATGTCTTAGCCTCAGTTTTCTGTTCTGTCAAATGGGAGCAATAATGCCTTTCAAAGCTCTGCAATAAGGAACACAGTAAAGCGCTGGGCACAGTGCGGGCCACCATCCCTATTCACTTCATGCCAGGTAGTGCTCCCCAGGTTCACGGGTAGGCACTGCTGCCTCTCTCTGTCTGGCCTCGGGCAATGTACTCCCTCCCCAGCTGAGGTTCTTGATCTGGGATTGTTGTAAGAGCTGGGATTGTTGTAAGGCATTTGTGAAATCCCCTGTATAAAGCCCTTAGCGCCATGCCTTGTAGGTAGTAAATTAGTTACTACAGTTCTGGAATCCCATGATCAAGGTAAGATGTCCTTCAGAATTCTGAACTTCTCAGATATAGAAACATAATGTGGCGCCTGAACTGTGAATTATGCAATATTCTCAGCAAGGTTTGACGTTACACCCCGTAACAGAACACACTGGTATTTCTGCAGTGCGATGCAAGGCACAAATATTCACACTGACTGGGACATGAGCTCTGCCACCGAACCTATGAAAAGGCTGTTGATTTTCAAAGCTGGGGGGCTGTTGGCACTGCACCTAGAGAACTGTGACCCTGTTACTCTCATCAGCCTCTCCCCTTTGGAAACACCATCGTTTTCATTGGAACTGCCCCTTTAGGGTGAAGAACCAAGAAACACTCGGGCCTGGGGTGAGGCCAGTCTGGTGGCATGGAGGCTGGTGACTGCGGTGGCCTCGCCAGCCTCCTTGTGAAGGCTGACCAGTGTGCAGTTAGTTGAGCAGACACCGCACTGCAGGCCCCTCACAGCTCATGCCCTCAAAGCCTCTTAAGGTTGATGGGAAGGTCCTAATTCACCCTCCCTAGCTGTTTGCTTTGCTTGGCACATCTCTCTCATTCCAGAAGCAATGGCTGGGGGAGGCTTAGGGCCAGCAGCGTGCACTGCAGCTGACAGTGTTTTTTGAAAAGCACAGAAAGTGGATGAAGTTTCAAGTTTGCAGGAAAGACACTTTAACATAGATGGAGAACACTAACGAGCAAAGAGCAATGGGCAGGGAGCCAGCTGCACATGACTGTGCTTGGCTGGGGGCGGAGTTCCTTCCTCCACATTCCACAGAATTGACCCTGCCTCCTCATCAGCTCCGGATCCAAAGGGATTAGAGGAAGAGAAGCTGTTGGCGCCACTGGGCAGGGCAGTGGGAGTGTCCTTTAGTGGTGGTCCTGGGCCCGAGACATGCTAGCACAACTCCGGCCTGGGTTTGAATTCTGACGCTTCCACCTATGAGCTGGGTGCCCTTGAAGAGGTTACCCAACCCCTCTGTGCCTCATCTGTACAATGGGGATAATATTAATCACACCTCCTCTGTAAAATGGAGCTAATAATCACACCTACCCATCGAGTCCTGGTGAGGTTAGGTGTGCCTTGATCCATGAAAGCCACTGTCACGGCGTCTGGCATCATCACTCAGTAAACATTTCTCATTATTCCAGCCGGGGCTCAATAACCATTTGTCAGTTATTAAGTGGCCATGGCCAGATCTGAACCCAGAGCTCTTGCATTCAAGTACAGTCCTCTGAAAATCAAAATAGAAAAAAAATTAAGGATACGTATATTTAAAAAGACTTTCTGAGGTCAAAGCTAGGGACTGAAGGGGTACGTGTTGAGGAACAGCGAATCGAGAGCGCAGTGCCCCTGAGCTGGAGCCGTTCTTGGGCGAGGAGTGTCCCAGGGGCATAAGGCCCAACCCTGGAGTTCTGTGGACTTGAGCAGAGCTGGGCTTGGAGCCTCCCCCCACCCCCTACCATCCTGGAGGGAGGCAGAGGCCAGTGCTGAGGGGAGCGCTAGAGATGGTATCATGCTGACGGGCTAAGCTCAGAGAGTCAGGCCCTGTCCTCCGGTGCCGGGGGTGGTTGACCTGCACGGGGCGAGCTGGGAAGGGCCGCAGAGTGTCTGCTTATGCATCCATTCTGTGCTGAGCAGACCTGTTCACATCAGGACACAAAAGTGCTTGCTGGAAGCTTGGGGCTTTGCTTACTGGCAAGATTCTGAAGATTCTGGCTCGGGGCCTTCAGAGAGAAACTTCACACACACACACGCACGTGCACGCATACACATGCACTCACACATCCACTCTACATATACATGTGGGATACACAATTTTACAGTATCTGGAGCAGTTCATAGAACATTCTTGAAAATATTTATTGGTGCAAGGGAGTAAACAGCCAGAGCTGGAAAGACAGAAAGGGCTGTGGTAAGATTGAAAACCCAACACCCACAACCACATTCACCCCTTCACCATCCCAAGCAAGTGACACATTCTGTGACATTCTGGCTTTTCCCATTTGTCTTCAAGTCGGGGGAGCCCAGGAGAGTGTGGCCACTGGCATGGATGCCACCTGCCTGGGGGGGGGCGGTTGCTGTGAGACACCCTGCCAGCAAGGTGGGGCCCTGCCCGGGCAGCATGGGAGCTCACGCATCCTTGTCCTTGAAGAGCGTCAGGTTGTGCTTCTGGATGTGTTCCAGCAGCACCTGTCCACGCCGCTCCAGGGTCCGGAGAACCTGCTTCAGCCCCTGTCTCCCACCTTGACTTTGCCAGAACACTGGGTCCATCTGCAGTGACGTGAGCAGCATATTCTGTAGACACCCTGACGCAAGGACCTTCACGGCAGACTCAGGAAACCTGGAGGTTAGGCCCCCCCCAGGGCCCCATAACAGAAAGGAAAAGCAAAAGTGAGCTCAGAAAGTTTCCATGGCAGGTGAAGCCAGAGGGCCAGAAATCGCAGAGTTGGCAACCTCAGGCAAAGCCATCCTGCCAAGTCCCAGAGCCTGCCTCCTGACTTGTTATAGGGGAGCCCTTCCATCTGCCTGCTGTGAGAGCAGGCAGGAGACAGAGCTTTGGGATGGATCCCACCCTGCAGAGAAGCTGGGGGAGTCAATCCTGATATCCCAGACGAGATGCCTGCTGCTGTGCCTGGCAAGTGCCAGAGAGAGTCCTAAGAAGGCTGAGTGGCCTGTCATCAGTGAGCAGGGGAGGTGGGCGCCCCAGGCTAGCTCTTCCCTGGGGCGGGGAGGGCTGGCGTCCCCAGGCCCTGGCAGGCTGCCGGTGTTCTGCTGGGCCAGGAGGCCCTCTGGCTATTAGAGGTGAGGGCGCTCCATCCAGGAGTTGTAGTGCCTGCTGGCTGTGTCCCCTCAGCTTTACTGGGGCTTCCCACCCCCTCCTGAGGCTCAGATCCAATAGCGTTTGTCTGACAGACTGCAGACTTCACAGGAGCCATGATCCAAAGCCCCCTCCCCCCATCAAGCCTCAGTCTCCGAACCTCCATCCCACCCCGCCAACCCTCACCCATCTATGCCCTCCAACAGGCGAAAGTTTAGCTTGTCCTCAGGGTGTTGAAGGTTGCCGGCATTATCGATGTAGACCAGATGGGACGGATCACTGCTCCGGACCTCAGGGGAGAAGATGGACAGAGACGGAGGTGGGTAAGGTTGCAGCCTAGCTGGCACCCATGGGCTCTTTCTGTCAGGGTTGGGAAGCACCATCCCAACGAGCCCTCCCAGCAACCTTAGAAGGGGACCTCTAGCGTTAGCTCCCTCTTGCAGAATCAGGGGAACAAAGAAGTTAAGTCACAGTCACACAGCTAAGCAGCTGGCTAGTTCCACCCTGGACCAGTAGTGCCAAGCCCCAGAGCCATCCTGTGAAACCACAAGGCAGAAGGGTTGGTTTCTTCTTGTTCTGGTGGCTGCAGAGGTGGGTAGGAACTGGCAGGAACTGGTGCGTGGGTAGGAACTGACAGGTACAGAGGTGGCCTACCCAGTGGCGTTGTGGCTTCAGGACCTACTGTGTGCACACATGCTTACACGCTCACGCATCCTGTGCACCTGTGCATTCCCTTGAGCACCGCCAAGAACACACAACGCCTTCCGTCCTCAAGGCAGCCTGCTCTCGCCCCGCAGGAGAAGAGTTTAGCAACTCCTAAACCCTTCCAAACTAAAACAAGCCAAAGGACTTCTTTAGCGCTTCAAAACTATGGCGTGACTGGAACGGAGAGGCCATGTCTTCCGCTCCCAACTCCCGCCCCGCTGCACACACCCCATTCCTATATATTCGCCAGGACCCCGTGGTGTTTTCCCACAATTCTCCCCATTAACCTAGTCTCCACATATGAACTTTTGCCTCCAGGACCCTAGCTTTTCCTCTTCTCTGTCTCTTCGCCCTCCTCACCCTCTCCACACATCAGAAGATCGTTTCTTAAAGCCCAATAACTCCTCCCTCCGAAAACTGCTGTCCTAAGCGATCTGTGAGATGGCTGCCCCCAGGAGTAACTGATATAAAAGCCTTACCTCTCCCAGGGATAACAACTGCCTTTTACCAGGGAAGAGGAGAGAGAGCTCTGAGGACAGATGGAGAATTCCTACCACCCAGCAGCTTCACTAGGCAGCCCTGGCCCCTGGCTGGTGTGGCCTGAAGCTCAGCCCGGGGCACCGTGCTGACAACTACTGTCTCCAAACGCAACAGGTCAAAGTAAGGCATCGTGGACATTCGGCTCACTGGGGGAGAAGGCAGAGGGTGGCCCCTGCTCCTTGGACAGGAGTGATGCTTTGTCATGGCAGTCCCCATCTGTGATGGCCCCTGCACATCACTTCCCCCCTGGGCTCTACTTTTAACAGGAGGCAGCGCAGGGTTCCTCTGGCCAGCACCGGCCTGTGAGCCGTCAGGCTCTAGGAGGGAGCCCTGTCACTGCCGCTGACCAGCCATGCGGTCTTGGAAAATTCCATCCCCCAGTCCAGGCCACAGGCCACAGTTTCCACAGCTGCTGGCACAATGGGGGCGGCTGAACGACACACAGCTCTCACACCTGCTTCCAGCAGCCCTAGGGGTTCCCTGTAGTCTCTCAAGGGGACAGTTAAGGAGAACCCAGTCCCCACACCACAGCCGCCTCAACCACATTTGCAAAGCCCCACTTGGGTCAGTTTTCCATACCATGGCCTTCTGGCAACATCATTCATTCAAAGCCTCCTGCTGCTAAGAAGAACCGGATTGGGAAGCCTCAGGGTCACATGATCTCTGAAACCCATGAACTGCAGGAGACACGAAAACCCGAGTCCAGGTGACAAGGGGACGTACCAGGATGTGGACCAGTCGCAGCTCACCCGGGTTCCGGCATTTCTCCCGGAGCCCCTCTTCCACGCAGGGGTCTGATGGCTCGGGCTCGAAGCCACAGCAGTAGCGGTCCAGGCGATCATGGACCTGTGAGGACACACCCAGCCTCTGAGGGGCTGCAGCTCGATGCCTGCCTCCACCAGGCCCAGCACCTGGGCCACCTGACCCCTGGGCCCCCATGCAGGGGACAATCCCCAGTGGCTGTCAGTGCCAGTCAGCCTGTGGCTGGCCTCCCACTGGTGACGGAGCTTCGGCCCTGCTCCTCCAGCCAGGTGGCCCTGCTAGCAGGGGACCTGTCTGCTCACGCCTCAGGCCAGCATGGATCTCTTCCAATGTCCACTGTGTCGCTGCCCCAAACTCTGACCTGGGGCCCCTGGGCCTCCTAGTGCTGACCACTTGCCAACCAGGGGGAATCCATACATGACTCCACTTTTTCTTTACATGGCAAATGGGACAGCAAGGCTTCCTCCCTTCTTGGGAGGTAAAAACTGCAGCCCTCATTAGGCCTGAGTCAAAGTCGGGGGGGAGGAGGGCATTCCCCTCACAGGCTCCTTTTACCCTGGAGGCCGCAAGGGGGGATCTTCAGGCATGGTGTGGGGACAGCTCCATGGAGCTTGGCCTCCCACCCCCTCCAGACACACATATAGACATACATGACACTTTAGAGAGTCACAGAATTCACATAAGAATACATCCCACTCACCTGCTTCCAGGAGCTTTCTTCAGCAGGAAGGAGCTACAGCCCGCAAGTCAGGAACTAAACAGAAACATGGATACAGCCCAGGCCTGACCTATGTGAGGATCTTATCTACTGTGTGCCTCAAATGCGAAGGGGCCCAGAAGGGAGAAGGCATCAGAACAGAAGCGGCAGAGTCCTCTGGGTGGTTGGGAGGGTCTTACTGTAGGGAGGAAGACAGGAAAGGGAGCGGTGGGACGGGGAGGTGGTGTGGAAAAGGTTGGGATGTGCCCAGAAGTGGATGAGAAATACGGTGAGGTTGGGAACAGCAGGGGGCGCCTGTCACAGGGTGGGCGAGCTGGAGGAGATGCACCCTTTTTCCTCTTAGGAAGGAGATTTGGCTGGATACAATACCTTGGTGAGTGCTAGCGACAGAAGGTGAGATCTCCACAGGCCTTGCCATGCTTGGGACAAAAGGAAAACTCCATTTGTTGCTGTGGAAGGGAGAGGAGAGAGAGGAGGGGAAGAGAGAAGTGAAGCAGGGAGCAGCAGGAGGCTGAGGGTGTGAGCTGTGACCTCCATGACCGTTGCCACCCATGTGAAATGCTTGGTGGCCTTGAGGACAGGGCTTTGAGTCCCGGTTTGGTGTGGGGCACATCAAGGTATGTGTTTCCAGATCCTCCTGGGTTGTGAGACCTGGGATGTGAGTCCTTGAAAATCCCCAGGTGGTGTCAGGGTCACAGGAGAGGGAAGGCTCAGGGACCCCTGGGCTCTACCGATCAGGATGGTGACTCAGATGGAT
Source organism: Hyaena hyaena (assembly GCF_003009895.1). Lineage (NCBI taxonomy): Eukaryota > Metazoa > Chordata > Mammalia > Carnivora > Hyaenidae > Hyaena > Hyaena hyaena. The sequence goes on from NW_024080980.1 coordinate 1,431,500, forward strand.
GCTAACTCTCAGGATGCAAAGGTAACCTGGCTCCTGAAAGAGCCTTGTGTGTAGCATGGAGATGCAGCCCACCCCCCCTCTGCAGGCAGAAAGGCTACTCAGATTCACAAAGTCTGGGAATCTAGAAGTCAGCTCCAAGTAGCATACTCCGCTTGGGCCAACTGTCCAGACCAAGGTGACAGAAGGGGTAGAGTCAGGGTGGAAGTGGGTGGGAGTTGGGGCAAGGAAAGCAGGAAGCCAGCTGGCACCAAGCTGGTGATGAGCCCCACAGAAAGACAGGGCCTGCTCCCTCCCTCAGTCCCAGAATCCTCTGTGATTCCCCTCTACCCCTGTTCAGCTCTGGCAGGATCAGGGCACCTCCCTCCCCTGCGGTGGTGACGACACAGAACAGCCACAGACTTCCAGCAAAGGCAGCAGTGGGTTTAGTCTGATAAAGCAACGATGGTGTCTGTCCCTCACAGATGATGACGATGTGGTTTAATAAGAAATATATTGGGTCTCTGTGTCCTGATCCTAGCACAGAGCTCCTAAAACCTTTGGAGTTTCCCGAGTGATTCATAATGAGCCCCTTTGACCACACCTGAGTTTATGCTAATGAGAGGACCCAGGGGAGCCCCAGAAAGCTTGAGAATGGGGACTGGTCACCAGAAGACAAGTGAACAGAGGACAGGACCTTTTAGCCCCACCTCCAACCTCCAGGAAGGGTGGGAGAGCTGGATATTGGGTGATAAAAACTCCAACAATGAGATTTGGAGCACTTCCTGGTTGGTGAACATGGATGGTCGTGTCGGGAGGGTGGCACACCCCAAGTCCACGAGGACATAAGCTCCTGTGCTTGGGATCCTTCTGGACCTCACCCCACACACCTTCTCATCTGGCTGCTCCTTTATATCCTTTAAAATAAACCAGTACATGGAAGTAGTGTTTTTGCGAGTTCTATGAGCCATTCTAGCAAATTACCAAACCTGAGGATTGGGGGCATGAGAACCCTCGAATTCTAGCCAGTTGGTCAGAAGTGTGGGTGGCTCAGAACTGTTGACTGGCATCTGAAGTGGAAGAGTCTTGTGGGACTGAGCCCTTTAACTTGTGGAATCTGACACTTACCCCAGGTAAAGAGTGTCAGAATGGAATTATGGGACACCCAGTGGGTGGTGGAGAATTGGTGTCAAAACATCACTGGGGAGCCTGGGTGGCTCAGTTGCCTGGACATCTGACTCTTGGTTTTGGCTCAGGTCATGATCTCACATTCCATGGGATATAGCCCTGTGCTGATGGTGCAGAGCCTGCTTGGGATTCTCTCTCCCCACCCCCCCACCCCATGCCTCCCCAGCTCTCTGTCTCTAAATAAACAAACATTTAAAAAAAGTAAAGTAACCTATTAAAAAAACCAAGACACTCAGAAGACCACTGCCACCATCACTGCCACCATCTCTGGCTCATTCATTCCTCACTGCAGCTTCACAAGGGAGACGCTGTCATCCATATTACACATGGGGACACTGACCCCAGACAGCAAGGCCATAAATGTAAAAGTAATACAGATAGGATATGAACCAAGGTCTGCCTGGCTTGAAGCCCAGCTCTCTGTGTTATCCTGCCCCGCCTCCCTGAAGATTAGGAAGAGTGAGCCAGTTACAGAGGTCAAATGAGGTCTCCGTCATTACTTTTCATGGGATTAATTAATTTGGTCTCACTCTTGCTAATTGAGGCTAGAGAAGAGCTTTCAAAACTATGAAAGAGGAAGACGAAGAACGAGGAGACACAGAGCCCACCACCCTCTGCGACAACAGCTGAGGCAGCAGTAAGCAAGGCGGGGTTTGGATTGTCTGTGTCTTCCTTCTGTGTTCACTGCTCAGCCAGCCAGAGCCATCCTGCTTCCCTCTGCCCATGGCAGCCATGTGTCTCCATAAATACAGGTGAGGGGGACAATGTCACCTCCGGGATATAGTACTCATCAAAGCCACCTCCTAGGCCACTCAGCCCAGCCCAGTGCTGGCCAGTAAAAGGTCTTGCTGCTCCATTTCCATATCCCTTTGTAGGAAAACTCACATATGTTCTGAAGACATACAGACTCGATCGCTTTCAACACAAACGAGAAAATAACTACGGTTCAATAAGCCCCACAAAACCAGATGCCCAGAAATGGGAGTGTTAAACAGTCCCAACTCCTGGCCCCAAACACTTTGTTTTGCAATAGTTCAACATGGAGACGTTGCACACCGGACCTAGACCATCACCCCAAACAGGCTGAGGGCAATTCTGTGAGGCCATGTTAGGTAGTATTTCCAGGGCCAGTGGGCCAAAGACACCCACAGGCACTACTGAAAAAGACAAGTTTAGCCTAGAGACCAGTGCACAAAGCCCTGGTCCAGCCTGGCCAGGGTGCAAACCACCACCGCCCATTCGTGAAGTGAGCCCATTAACAAGAACTCTGACACAGGCCATCACTGCTTCGGCTGCCTGGGCTTTGGATAACACGAGCCACAAGTAGCAGAAACACCTGATTCAAAACGTCTTCAACCATAAGGGAAATTAAGATCCTCTATGGCAGCGAGTCCTGAGCTAGGCAGGCTGGGGACTTAGCAGATCCTATTGTCCTAGTAAGGACTCGGGTTTCTTTCTGCTCTACACTCAGCACCCACAATGTTAACACCCCAGCGTGGTCTCTGGAAGCCTGCAGGTGACCACTGTGGGTATGCACTTCCTTGTTCATGTCCAGAGAGAAGGAGAGGGTGGGGGAGAGAACAAATGAGAGAAACAGAGGTACAGAGACAGAGGGGCAAGGAGCCTCTCCTCCAGCAACCTTCCTGGCTGGACCAAAACCCAGACACATGCTCATTCCTGGGCCCATAGCAGTCAGCAGAAGGTGGTGACGCCCTGAGCCCAGGACAGGGTGGTAGGTGAATCGCACCAGGGCCCTGTGTGGAAGTTGTCTTTAGCTGCAGGGTCCTCACTCCAGCTGCGAATCAAAGTGTCGATCAGGACAGGGCTGAGGAGGGAGCCCTACAGCTAGCCACCAGGGACCGCTCAGCCTTCCAACTGGTTTTAAACCCACTTTAAGCCTGTATCATGCCCTCGCCTCCACTCTGCCCTAGCTATTTGGCCTGAGAAAGTTATTTAACCTCGAAACCCCTCCGTTTTCTCATCAACAAAATGGGGGCAGTGATACTCCCACATGACTGCCCTGAGGCCCACATAGGGTAATGATACGTGTAAAGCGGCGGGGGGGGGGGGGGGGGGGGGGGGGGGGGGGGGGGGGCGCATTGTGGAAGACCTGCTGCTATGTCTGCCTCCAGAGCTGGAGGCCCAAAGATCCCCCAGGAATCTCAGGGGTCCTCCTATCCGCACACACCAGGAAGCCCCAGCCTCACCCAGTGCCACAGGCCAGAGAGTGAAATGAAGTGTTACGGTAGGGTGGCCACCCTTTTCTAGGCTGGTCTAGTTTGCAGCGTACAGACATGTCTGTGAGGCAGACACCCACCTGCTTGCTTCCCTTTGGCTGGGAGAGTAAATGCCAGGGTGGTGCTGGCCAGATTGAAACACAGTCATGCTCTGGATTTCAGATTATGCCCAATGCTTGGCCAACCCAACCCCCTTCCTCCTGAAGGCCCGCCCCGGCCCCGCCTCCAGGCCATTCTTGGCAGATTTCGATTTGTGGCGGCATAGATTTCCAGAGGAAGCCACGAAGGAATATCAGCCCGTACAATACACCTACCTTCTCAAACTCTATACCCATTAGAATGTTCAACAGGAATTATTTTGCCACAACGTCGGTTCTTTTTATTCCCCCCCACTCAAGAGAAATCCAGTTTAAACAGCAGTAGGCTAGCAGCCACACAAGACCAAGATTGAGTTCCATTCCCACATTCCCTGAGGATTCGATTCTTTTCCCCCTTTTTGAAATAATGAGGAGCTCCTTCCCCCCTCCCCCCCACAAAAAAAAAGGATGAACCTTTGCAGTTCGGTTTTTCTGACCAGGCTAGCAATGTCACAAAATCATGACATGGACTGAAGGTTTTATTCACTTCTACTTGAGCCCTTACTCTGTGGCAGGGGCCACGCAGTGCTTGACACGTCACAACTCATTTAGTCCCTCCCTCTAGCCACGAGTTAGCTACCATTATCATCCCCATTTCAGAGATGTGGAAACTGAGTCACCAAAGCTGGGTAGCATGCCTCAGACCCCTAGCCAGGATGTGGTGGTGCTTAAGCTCAAACCTGAGCAATGTGGCTCTGACCAGGAAGTGGGACTGTGTGGCCAGAGACTCCACATCCCTTAATGGCAAAGATGAAGACCTGCTTCAGTCTGATCCCAGCACCCAGCACTTGTTTAGCATAACCAGAGACTTAGTTGATGGCTTTTTTTTTTTTTTTTTGAAGTAAAAGATGAGTGAATGAAGTGTCTGGCTGGCTGACTGCACGGGGCTGTGATGATCTAAAGCACTTATCACACCTGCTTCCCCGCCCAAGATGCCAACCCCAGAAGTTTGCAGGGGGAAGCCTGGCTCTGTGGGCCCCGAACATAACATCTGGGTGGGACGGGACACTGCGATCTGCCAAGGAGGGACACTAGGTCTAGCTGTGGGAGAGGTGTGGTCTGGGGAGGGAGGCGGCACAGGCTATGAAGGGTGGCTGGAGTCCTGTAACTGACCCACTAGGCTCCTGAGCCAAGACAGGGGCCTCAGCCAGTGCCTGGTCTGGGTCTAATGGATTCCAGAAGAGCCACCTGCTGTCCCTGGTGGCCCATGCCCCTGTTCATGGGACTCCTCCCAAGCTGGGAATAGTCACAGGCCTCCGTCCTTTTGGGTGGAAAGGGCGGCTCTTGACGGGGCAGACTCGCTGCCTGGGGATCAGACTGCCACAGGGGAGCAGCATCTCACTCCACAGAGGCCAGTGGTCTGGTCCCACCCTGACCAGCTGGCTGGTTAAAGAATTCTTGAGGTTTCAAAAAAAAAAAGGGGGGGGCAGGGGGCGCCTGGATGGCTCAGTCAGTTAAGTGCAGACTTCGGCTCAGGTCATGATCTCATGGTTCGTAGGTTCAAGCCCCGCATCAGGCTCTGTGCTGACAGCTAGCTCAGCACCTGGAGCCCATTTAAGATTCTGTGTCTCCCTCTCTCTCTGGCCCTCCCCTGTTCACGCTGTCTCTCTCTCTCAGAAATAAATTTAAAAATTTTTTTAAATTAAAAAAAATTTTTTTTAATTTAAAAAAAAGAAATCTTGAGGTTTCTTTGGTGAGGTCAGAGTGGGAGAGGAGTGGGTTAATGGGTACTGCAGCCACTTTCCCCTAAGGACTCACCTTGCAGTGTTCCCAACATGTCCTGACAAAGGGCAATCTTCCTGGGGGCTCTGGGGAGGATGATCTGGACACCACAACTGTCCTAAGCCTGAGACCAGAAGTCGTGGTGCCAGCTTAAGATTTGGGTTAATAGACTGGCTGATGGGCTTTGAGAAGATGCACTGAGGAGAACTAGATCTTATCTAAAAAGACATCTGCAGATTAGTCTAAAATCTTAACATCAACATACACACACACACACAAAAAAAAGCCACAGCCATCAAAAGATATATCCCACTAGAGCAAAAAATGTTTCCAACTGAGAAACCTAGAATGTGTCACTGTCTGAACACCTTACACAGACGCCCTCACATAATACGTAAGAAGGGAAATAGCAATCCACGGACAATTGAAAGGCATTTGATAAAGTTTTGCATCCATTCCTGACAATAAGAATTCTTTTTTTAAATGTTTATTTATTTTTGAGACAGAGAGAGAGACAGAGCTCTAGCAGGGCAGGGGCAGAGAGAGAGGGAGACACAGAATCCAAAGAAGGTTCCAGGCTCTGAGCTGTCAGCAGAACCCGATGCGGGGCTTGAACCCATGAACTGTACATGACCTGAGCCAAAGTCAGACACTCAACTGACTGAGCCACCCAGGTGCCCCTAGAAATTCTTAATAAAGCAAGACTAATGAACAGTGCCTCATCATATCTTTAGTGAAAAACCAGGATTATGTTTAATGGTGAAACCCTAGAACCTAGCAACAACTCATGTCCATCATTCCATGAATATTCACCGTTACCCTGGAGGCACCAACAAATATAATGAAGGAAGAAGCAATGAGACCAAGTGCCTTCATTACAGATGAAATGCTGGTATACTTGGAAAAGCCAGAGGATAAGCTGAGCAACTGTTAGAAGCAATACAAAGTTAGTGCATGGCCAATCACCAAATTGATACCCAGAAATAATAGTCTTCATGCAGACCTGGGGCTCCTGGCCAGAACATATGATGGAAGAAAAGATCCTATTTTCAATGGCCACAAAGGATGAAATACCCAGGAACAACCCCACGTGAAAGTAATAGAAACATCTAGATGCTTCTGAGGAACATGAATAAATGGAGAGACGTATCTGCTGGGGAATGTCATTGAAAAGACATGACTCTCTGTTGACTCAAGAGCTGGATCTGGGCACACAGAGGCTCCTCGTCCCTCCCCTATCCTTGGAATGTGGATTCCACTTGCCTTTCCTGCTCTCAGAGGCTGCTCCAGGGACATCGCCTGGAGATGGGGATGTGGTGATGAGAACAGCTGCATGGTATACATGACAGAACCCAGGTAAGGCCTCTTTATGAACTTGTAAGATTCAGCAGGCTGGTATGGGCATCCACTGTCATGTTGCTGCCCAAGACAAGCCTTGTCTGTAAGGTCTTTTTGTTTATTAAACCTGCCACCTACCAACCTGGAGTGGCCTGCCTCTTTCTTTGGTCTCTCAGTGTCCTCTGTGTATAGGGGCCAGTTTCAGATGATGCCTGGGAAGGTCCAGAGTGGGTCGCGAACCAACAATATTCGATTCTTGGCTAGAATGACCTGTATATTTTAATGTAGGTGTAATTTCCCTCTACATTAGTCTACACAAACATAATTTGATCCAAATAATCCCAAAAGGACTTGGGAAGGAGAGAGGGTAACAAGCTGACTCTAAATTTCATATGAGAATAGTCTGTATGGATATCAGGAGAATTCTGAGAAAGAACAATGAGGAAGAGCAAGCTCTACTGGTTATCCACATAAAATATAGAGCCCACCAATGAAAACTGTGATGTTGGCCTATCAATGGACAGAACCTTTCCTAGAACACAACAAAGTCCAGAAATAGACCTACTTACATATGGAAATTGGCTATATGGTAAAGGCAACATTTCAGATTGGGGGAAAGGTTGATTATTCGACAAATATGCTGAGACATTTGGGTTATCATCTGAAAATAAAAATCGTTGTTTTGCATCTTATCTCCTACTCCAAAATAACTTCCATATGGATCAAAGAGAGATGAAAACACATGGGAGACTGAAGTTAAAAATAACCCTGAAGTGAGGATGGCCTTTTAAAGCATATACTGACCTGGAAATCACAAAAGAAAAGCTTGATAATTTTAACAATAGACATTCTTAAAATTTCTGCACAGCAGAGAGACTCTGGACAAAGCTTATGACAGCTGGACCTGAGAGAAGTGTTACAATATAATAAAAACAAAAAGCTAATTGCCTTCCTCAAGAAAAAGCTCTTGAAATCATTAAGAGAGAGACCAACAATCCAAAAGAAAACTGGGCAAAGAGTATGAACAGACAGTTAAAGAAAAACCAAATTTTCAAAAATCTGGGTAGAGACAGGAGGACGGTGAGGCTAAAGAAACAGAAGGAGGCGCCCTCTGTCCAGATCGTGCAGCACAGGCCACGCACCTGAGCCAGCGACTCCTAAAATGTCTGTACCTTGGGCTCATAAATTCATTTTCCACTGCTGCATTACAGATTACCAGGGGCTTAGTGGCTTTGAAGAACCCATTTATGATGTCATAGTGGGTGGGGCAGGAGTCCATCACATTTCTGCCAGGTTCTCTGCTCAGGGTTTCCCCAGGCTGAACTCCAAGGTGTTGGCCAGGGGCCACATCACATTGTAGCTCAAGGTCATCTCCTAAGCTCCTTCAGGTTGTTGGCAGAAACCATTCATTGTGGTTGTAGGACTAGGTTCCAGGGATCTCAGGGTCCTCCTAGAAGCCTCCCCTTCCACCAGGCAGTTCATAGCATAGCTGTGTACCTTCTGAAGCCAGCAGGAAATTCTCTAGATGCTTCATCTCTTTAGAAAGCTCCCCTGATTAGATCGGACCCATCCAGGATAATCTTCCTTTTAATCAACTCAAGGATAAATGACTGGTAACATAGTCACTGGAATGCTATTCTGTCATATTCACAGGTCTCACCCATACCAAGGGCAGGGGTTAATGCCAGTGGAGTGGGAACCTTGGGGATCATCTTAGAATTCTGCCCCTCATACCTCAGCCTGATCAAGGGCCTGCTTTTAAATATATGTAAAGATCCTCAATGTCACCCTTTAAACACCCTCATCTAGGCAGGTGTTTCAGTCCTCCATAGTTGGCTGTACTTTCTATGAATGGGGAGGAACAGAGCTCCCATCTGTTGGGCCTGTTGTAGGATTTAAGTGAGTTCATGTGTGTGGTTTGTAGCAGACATTGCCACATAGGTGTAGGCATTTCATAAATAGTAGATACTATGATATATCACGTCTCTGGTTGGAAGCCTGAACTGGTTGGAAGCAGTGATGACAGTTCTGGAATCCTCTCTAACTAACAGAACACCTGATGGTCTCAGGAGACTAAGCCAGAGGAGATACACGAGACTTGAAGCCACTGATTTGGATTCAAAATAAAGAATGCACACAGGATCTCAAATAAATGAAAATAGGCTCCTTGGGAAGGAAATGGGGCAGTATCATCCAGAAGAGACTCAATAAATATTTTTTTAGAGCCAGTTCAGTACAGCAAAGAGGCCAAGAGCATGTGCTCTGTGGCCAGACTGCACTGGATGAAACAGGCTGTGACTGTGGGCATGCTCCTTAGCTCTTCTAAACCTCAGCTTCCCCATCTGTAGAATGAAGCAGGAATATTTTCTGCCTCCAAGGGCTCTTATGCATGAACACAAGTGCTGGAACCGTGGTCAAGGACATCAGGTAGCGTTACACATTGTCATCTGTTCTGGAAGTGCAAGTTCATTAACAGCCAAAAGAGAAGAGCATGGTAAATGTTGTTTTCTACCCCTGTGATTCTATTCTGGACTCTGTAAGAAATATAGAAAGCTTTGGGGTTCTTTTCAATCTAGAGGAAGAAGTGGCGTTTGAGGAAGAAAAACACAGCAGCACCCAGACTGGAAATCATACAGAGATCCTGGAAGTTCATTCATCATTAAGTCATTCATTCATTCATTCATTCACTCGTCCATTCATTCCAGGGCTTATCTAGGATCAAACCCAGAGCTTGGCTCTGGGCGAGATGCAGATGTAGTGGTGAACAAAACACAGACATATGGTAACTACATGAGCAAATAAAATATTTACATAATGTGCTGGGAATCAGAAAGGGAATCAACAGGATGCCATGAAAGAGAAAGAGACTAACAATGAGGGGGAGTCAGGAGAGTTGAACCCTGGGGAAGAAGAGTCAGAAGCAAGTCCAAGGAAGAAGCCCTGTACCAGAAGGAGCTGGGTGTGTTTAGGAACTGGCCAAGGCTTGGTGCCGAGAGTTGCAGCTGGGGACGGATCCCTGAAGGTCCTTGAAGAACATGGGCCCTTGAAGAACCTGATACCAAGGGCACTGAGAAGGTCTTATATTAATGGGGAAGTGCAACATGATATGATTTACAATTATAAAAGAAGCATGCTCTCTGTGTCTGAAGTTGTTTATGAACTTCAGAGCTCACCCTCCAACTTCCAGCTGCTGTATGGCTTTGTCTGGGGGCTTTCTCCAGATTCTAAGGAATCCAGATCTCCAGGAGCAGCCCTCAACCAAAGGTCGATGGGATACTTGGCTATAAATGCCTTGAGTCCCTCACCTCTTGGTGGGCTAATTCCGAACACATATTTTGTACCATTTCTCAGAATTTTCTGTGGAACTAAGCCCTAGTCACCCACAGTGGTGGCCTGCTTTATATCATACCCTTTATTGACTGTCTGCCTTCCCATCTCACTTCCCATCTCTCTACAGGTATTTCTTGAGGTTGTTTCCTAGATAAACTACTGCACTGGAATCCTGGACTCAGGGTCTGCCTGGGGGAAGTCTTCTGTAAGGAGACTGGATTGGAGGGGACATAAGTGGAGAGAGGGAGGCAACTCAGGGAGCTGTTGTGTTAGTCCATGTAAGAAAAGATAACAGCCTAGGCCAGGATGTTGGCAGGTGAGGCTTTCTGGGATATCAACTCTTGGAAATGTGAAGGCCCTTCATAAGCAGAAGTTGCAGAAAGACTTTTATGAGCCAACATTACCAACTCTCAGTCTGTCTGAGTTTTCTACATCTCGCCCGCCATCTAATCAATCACACGCCCTCTAAGAGGAAGCACAGTGTGAGACACAGGCCCCTTTAAAAGAGAAAAAACAGAAATATGCCCAACCACTCCATACTTCCTACCCTCGCTCTGGCCACTAGGTAGAAAGCCCTTTTAGGTCCCAGGTACAACACCTCTCAGGTTGAACTCAACTTACAGTGAATGTGATAGTCATTAGCTCTCCTGACCATGGCTTGGCTGTTCCATCATCACTGCCCCAAGAGGATAAGGACTTTCTACCTTTTACCAGACTGAATGCAACTCTGGCTAGAGGTGGTCCATGACATCAAGCAGAGTTTTGTGAGCCCCACCCACCAAACACACATGCACACTCTCCCACCTGTTTTGTCCACCTGAGCAGAACCAGCTTTTCAATGATCCATTCAGAAGTGGTAGGCTCTCTCTTGGTCCTACTTCTTCCTATGACACAGCCTGGAGTGCAGTGGAGGGTACCTACTCACTATTAATACTGAATATTTCATAGAGAGACCAGCTTATAAACTTAGAACATCGTCCTGGTCATACTGGCTTGCCAAACCATGTTCTTGATTTATTCATTAGGAGTAGCAGATGCTGTTAGTATCCCACCCCTCCCCCATGGCACTCACTATTCCTGTACATACTGATGGCTTTCTGCAACACGCACTGTGGCTCTCTGCCTTGGCCCCTTTCTGGCTGAAGGATCCAGTTTGGCTGGCCAGCACATGAGCCAGGCTACAAGTGCAAGGAGTTCAATGCTCTCAGGAGTAGTCTCAACCTCGGACAGTTGGGAGCTAGTGGGTAAACAGCCCAGCTTTGGCCCTTGGGTGAGACAACTCTGGTGCATGTTCTACATACTCCTTCAAAACTCTCCACAGGATTGAGCCCCACTTGCTCACAGCAGTGTTTGGGCATCATATGGAATATATGTGGATTTTTATGGTTCATGCGAATGGGATGCATGTGTGGGTGGCTATGGAATATGTGGGCACATAAGGTTCTTTTATAAGTGTACAATGTATGTATTTGGGGGTATGTGTAGCTGATTTCATTTTTGCCCAACAAACATTTGCTCCTCTTCCCCTTCCAGTCTGGGCAGATTGTACTTCCTTTCCCTGACACTTACTTGCTTTGGCCAACAGAATACTAGCGGAAGTGATGTTAGTGGAGGCCTTAAGTGTGCTTTTGCAGTTTGGTTGAACTTTCGGGCTTCTTCCATTCCCCAGAGAAGGGTTTGCCCTGGGAACTGCTGCCCCTTCAGCCTAGGCTCCAGAACGACAAACCAAGAGCAGACATGAACCCACTCCCCCACAGCTTACAGCTAAGTTCAGTTGAGCCCAACTGACCCAGGGACCCTGGAGCAAGAATTAAAGAGCTGGTGCTTTAAGCCATTGGATTTTAGAGAAGTTTGTTAGCATTATTTCAGCCATCACTAACTAATACAAGGTTTTAGATGGGATTTGCAACGCATAGGGTATGATTTGGAGTATACAGAATGTGTACGTGTATAGTGCTTGTGTATTTTGTGTCTGGGTAAATGGTATGTTGTGATACGCAAACACAAAAAAAGCAAGGGTTTATATTAGATAAAGCAAAACAAACAAGCAAAGACACCACAGAGTGGACTGTGCATGGAGTTTATGCTCAGTCCCTAGTCAGAAGGCACCCTGGGATCCTGTGCTGGGAAACCCACATCCTGAAACCTCGCCTCCCTCTGACTTGCCAGTGGCTTCTAGGAAGACAGTGTCAGCCAGACAAGAGTGTTTGACTTGACTGGTGTTCAGCAAACCAAGGAAGAGGTGGCACAAGGCCAGCCAAGTAGCGTCAGACCACACACCCAACCAGCATGTGCCTTGGCTACTGAGACTTCTGTCCCTATAACAGGACCTGGCAGCTGAGGAAGGGTCCCACACCGCAACTCCAGGAGATGAACAGAGGGGCTCTGTGTGGAGCGGAAACCTGCTGTGTGCACTGCAGCTGGACTGGGGCTCTGTGAGGAGGCGCTTTCAATCTCAGGGCTCCAAAGGCATCCCTGCAAGGGTCCCTTCTACCTACCCCATTCGTGGCCCGCTGAATAGTGACTCTGTGATCAAGAAGCTGAGCTCTGGAGGCAGACCATTAGGCAACCATTAGGCTTTGTCACAACTCTAGCAGCCATGACCTTGGGCAAGTAATTTAACCTCTCTGGACCTCAATTTCTCAACTTTAAATAGGGATAAATGTATATCACTTGTAAGATTGCTATGAGGATTGGATGAGTTGATGCCTATAAAGTGTTGGGGACAGTGCCCGCTTATAATTATGCATGTGCTACCCTCCAGGCACTGTATTATATGAATCATCTTGCATGCAGAAACCACACAGTGTCAGTGTTATCATCTGACATGGGCCAGGCTCCCCCAGAGACAGATCTTGAGACAAGGATTCAAGCAATAGCAGCTTTTTGTGTGTGAGCTAATCCAAAAACACAAGCAGGGAGCAGAGAAGTGAGACAGAGAGGGTAAACAATGACCACTGTGAGTAATTAGGGCTCAATCCTGTTAGGGAACTCTGAGACACACTTATAACACACACTGAAGAGCAACCCCAGCCAACGAGCCAGGGCTTTTATACACTGGCTCCCATCAGTCACCAAAGACTTCTCCTAGAAATTAGCATGACCAGCCTTCCCTGTTTGCCCAGGGCTATATGTCCTATGGTCTGAGAAACGCCTCCTTCCCAACCTGGATGGTTGACCACACTATCTGGAGAGCGTTAGTTCCCCAGCACCCAGCCTGTCACAGGTCACCCAGAGAAAGCCCTCAGATGCAGGTGCTGGCCATTAGAAGCTACCACATATTATAATGATTAGGCCCAAGGAGGTAAGGTCAGGACACCCAGTCTCATTTTAGATGTAAGAAAAGTGAATGTCTAACAGGCAAAGTCATCTGCTCAGTGCCTGCTGCAGGAAGGTGTGGGAGGGAGGGGTTCAAGCCCAGGTCTATCTATCAGCGCACACTGATCACTGAGCTCCACACTCCTTCCCACAAAGCAGCCTCAGAGACACATATTGGAGGAGCCAGAAGTAACTCAGGAGACCAGTGAGCTTGTTGAACGGAAACAAACATCCACCGGCTGACAGGTCATGTTCATGGCTCTGAGGGAGGGGCGGTAGGTGGAAGTCAGACAATAAGGAGGTAGAGTCCTTGGCCCAAAGGAGAGCATGGCAGCCTCTGAAACAGGCATGATTGCTCTGCTCAGGCTGATGGCTGCCATATGGGATGGAGGCCCCATGTTACTAAACCGCCCAATGCTTTCAAAGGAAGCTGGATTTTTAGGGGAAATCTCCAAAGTATTACATGTTGTCTAAGAATTTTCTAAAAACATATTGTGGATGAACCCTGTGTGGACCCAATACAGTGTGTAGGCCCCTGGCTGCCTGAATCCAGTCTGTGGCTCGCCCACTCACCCCAGCAAGTGAAGCAAAGGGCTCATGTGGGGTCTTTTCTCAACAGGCAGAAATGGGGGCTGGCTCAGGCTGCATTTAGTACACATATTCACCCATTTTGAGCTTTTTTTCTTTTTCTTTTTTGTCTTTATATCCTTCTGGACACACCTCCACACATATGTCTCAGCTGACATCCAGCATAGGCCCCAGAACAGCCACACTGTTTACAGTCAATAAATAGCCAATGCCTGCAGTCCCCTAGTTAACCCCTATGCCCCAACTGCCCAATTCTATAAAGATCCCCAGAAACTCCAGGGTTAACCTCTGGCACAGCAATGACCTCAGCTGACCTTGTGGTTAGAGTCCTTTCTCATTCTTCAGGGCCCAAATATCATCCCTGTGTCTTTCTGTGTCTTTCCCTCTCCTCATACCTCCGTTCTTTTCTAAATCAGGCAACCATCTTGAATCCTTGTTGATTCAAGGATATAACATTATCAACAGTGATGTGCAGATAAATGTTTAACAAACCGGCTCTCAAAAGTAGGGGGGAGTCCAGATTTGTAGCAGCTGCTGACTCCCATGGTATAAATACTCACACCCTGGCCAATTTCAAGCTGCCAACATGACTGAATGTGGAAGTGACAGGAAATGTGCAGTAACTCACCACCATACAGTATTTACTATACAGATGCAAATAACCTAAAAAGCACAGATTGTAGTAAAATACAGTGAAATCAGTAGGAATTAATGAGTTCTGAGGATTTACTACCTTTTTCTTCCAATAATAACTTATCATACCATTAGTTGATGTAATTTAATTTTTTAAAAATTTTGTATAGGTTTTCTTTATTTTTGAAACAGAGAGAGACAGAGCACGAGCATGTGAGGGGCAGAGAGAGAGGGAGACACAGAATCTGAAGTAGGCTCCAGGCTCTGAGCTGCTGCACAGAACCTGACGCGAGGCTCGAATCCAGAACCGTTAGATCATAACCTGAGCCGAAGTCGGACGCTTAACTGACTGAGCCACCCAGGCGCCCCGATGTAATTTAATTTTTAATAATGCCTGTGTTTCTCAACCAGTCCACAAAATTCCTGAAATTTTTAACAACTGGCTCTTGTAAGCCCATATGAGCTGGGTCCAGCACACCACTGGATGAATAAATGCAAAAGCAGACAAATAACAGAAACAGGTGCTTGGTGGTCAAAAGACAAGGATTGGAAAAAAGACAAAGATCAGAGGGGGAGTCACCAACCACCCTCAGAAGGGCAACTCAGTGTCCCCATTCATCATCAGTGGCAGGCTTCTGCTGCTCTCCACCCTCACCGAGCCCAGCCCCACATACCTGCAGCAGGAAGTCGAAGAGTGCCAGGCGAGCCCATTCAGCGTGGTGGAGGCCCAGGCAGGGGGCCTGGCTTGGCCAGCCACAGCCACGTGCCAGCAAGGCCTGGTACTGCAGCCAGCCCAAGGACAAAGAGTTCTGATCATCGTCTGGGTCTCCCAGGTGCTGCACATCAGGCGCCCACCAGATGACAGGCCTTGTGCTGCCATCTGTGTATCGGTAGGGCAGCAGGGAGCTCCGGAAGTTCCGGGCCACGGCAGGCAGGCTTCGGCGCAGCCCTAGCACACGGTCCACATGGAAGGCCAGGACCTCAAGCAGGTCCCCGGGCCTCTTGATCAGGCCGCAGAGCCCCTGGGAGCAGAGATGGCTGAGCCCAGAAGACACGTCCAGAAAGGCCCCATCACTGGAGAAGCCAACCTGCAGCACCTGCCCGTGGCCAGGGACCCTGGTTTTGCCCACCACCTTCCCCTGGGCCAAGAGCTGGAGCACTTGCACGTCGTGCTCTGTGAGCCACGGGGGGACCTGTTCACCGGTCCTCAAGCCCGTCCGGGGAGCAGGGCTCTCAGCCTCGCACCAGACAGATCTCTGTAGCTCACCAACAGAGCCTGGCCACTGAGGAGCCCCTGCAACTGGGGTGGGGAGCCCTGCCAGTCGCCCACCAGTCCATTCTGGCAGATTGCTGCCTTCTGCTTGGTGGGGCCTGACGCTCAGTCCAGCAGTAGATCTCCAAGCCTGTAAAACCATCATGCCCTGCCCTGCGAGGGTGCCATCCAGGGTGCCAGTCTCATTCTGTGCCTCTCTGATTAGACTGTCATGCCAGGGGGGACCCAGGTCTTTGGGTCCTGGACCCCTGACCTCATCCTCCCTCAGGAGCACAAGACGCTGGGTACTGAGTCTCCAATTTCCTAGAGATGCCAAAGTCATGTCCCTCCTGACCCTCCCTGGATGCCTACTGTCCCCTCTCAGGGACTTCCTTCTTCGGTCCACAGGCCCTCTGTGGCCTTGCCCCTCAGCACACACCGGGATGGAATTCCGAGGCAAGGCCCAGCCTCTCCAGAGCCCTAGGTCTCTTGCCTGCTGCCTCCAGCTGGAGCTCAGAGCCTGCAGGTTGTGGGGGCCAAGGGCACCAGTTACCTCCTGGGGCTCCATGGGACCAGGGTCTGGGCTGGTCGCTGGACGCTCTAGGGGGAAGCGAGTGACAGCCAGCACAGACAGAGTCATCAAGAGGCAGAATGCCATCACCAGCCGCCTCTTGCCACGCAGCTTTCTCCAGAGCCAGGATGCCTGGGGGGCAGGGTAGAAAAAGAAAATCTGAGACCTGGGAAACTGTCAGGCCCAACCCACAAAACGACAAGGATAGTGAATGAACATCTCAGGCACACAGAGGGGACGTAGATGGTGGAGTACACCTAGCTGCCTTCGGGGGAGGAATGGGCAGCCACTGCCAAGCATGGTCCTGCTTCAAAGCTGAGCTTTTTGCTTGGCCTTCCAGGGCAGCCTTTGCTGATGCCTGCAGGCAGGCTTGGGCTTCTCCCCCTTGAATAAACCATGGTGATGGCACTACCAAGCACCGGAAACATCTCTTTTCACATCTATACCTCACCACGGAGTGCTTGGCCCCTCTCTTTTCATCTCCATGTGAGTCCTAGGGCCCACTCTGTAAGCCTCTAATCATCTCCTGCAAGCAAGCTTTTCCCTTTTCCAAGCTGCCCTGCTATGGATGCTCTTGCCCAGCCTCTCCTGCAGCCAGGTGTGGTGTAACCAAGTCCTTGCCTCGGCCCTTCTCCCTGCCCCACTTGCTCAGAAGGATGCTGGATGCCTCAGCCTTTGTTGGCACACCAATGTGGTAGCACCAGCTCCACATGTGTGGACAAGGACATGCTCTAGGCAGTGACTTTTTTTAAGTTTATTTATTTATTTTGGGCAGGGGTGAGGAACAGAAAGAGAGGGAGAGAGAATCCCAAGCAGGCTCTGCACTGTCAGTGCAAAGCCCGATGCGGGGCTCATACACACGAGCCATGAGATCATGACCTGAGCTGGAATCAAGAGTTGGATGCTTAATTGATTGAGCCACCCAGGTGCCCCAGGGGCAGTGATTTTTAAACACGTTGTTCCCAGTAGCATTAGTATCACTGGGAACTTGTCTGAAAGGCAAGTTCTTGGGCCCCACCCCTCTTCACCTGACTCCAAGGTACCTATACTGCTGTAAGCCGGCAGGTAGGTCTATGTCCCAGGCCCATGCAGCCCCAAGTCTGAACACCCTGCCTGAGGCACGACAGGGTGGCAACCAGTAGGCTTAATAGCAGTGGAAAGATCAGATGAAAGCAGGTTTCTGATTTCTCCTCACCCCAGTCAAGGCCCCCAGGGCCACAGGGCAGAGAGACAAAGCCTAGGGAAGATCTTCCTTCATAAATGTGAGCTCTCAAATCCTGGAGTTCATTTGGAATCTCTCTCCTGCCTGGTGGAGATGGGCTGGAACAATGGTATTCAAATCTGCCCAGAGGGTTCCTTCATGGTCTACCCGGGGGTAAAAGTTTAGGAGAGGACTTTGTGTGCTCTGTGTCTCCATACACACAGACACACACACATATACACATATACATAGACACATACACGCTTACATACACATACACTTCCACCAAAACAGTTCTGTGTTCTTTCACTACGTAGGTTTCGTCCATTTGTGTTACCTGATATGCTATACGTGCTTAGTCTTTGTTTTGTTGTAAATTTTTAGAGTATATTTTTGTACTTGTAATTTGGAATTCTTTCAGCATGTTTTCAGTTACCTTTACTTTTGTTTGTGGTGTACACCTTGATGTTTGTTTGCCCTTAATTGTCTACTTCTTTAGACAGTAGCTCTGAATCCCTAGTATGATCATAAAATTAGCACCTGCCTTCTCCCCGTCCCTTACCACTCCATTGCTATTCAATGTTAATCACTTGCATTGTCCATTTTAATGTTTGCCTTTGTACAATATGCTTACATTTCTACTGTATCTGGCAGCTTCAAATGATATCCCTTGGTTCTCACCTGTTATTAATGAATAGCATGTTTATTCTTTCTGAATTTCTTCCAAATTTCTATCATTTTTATTTACTTTTTTTCCTTAAATAGCTTATTGTCAAGTTGGTTTACATATAACACCCAGTGTTCATGCCAACAATTGCCTTCCCCCATGCCCAACACCCCCCTTCCCCTCTCCCACACCCCCATCAGCCCTCAGTTTGTTCTCAGCATTCAAGAGTCTCTCATTTAAAAATTTTTAGAGTATAAAACTTGTGCCTTCTATCCCATTAGTCCAATACTCACATTTGTTCAAGTCTTCGCTCTTCAGTGAAATACATTCTTTGCGTGCTCCTGTCCCTTTTGCCCTAGTTTTTCATTATTTCTTGGTTGGCTGAAGCCAAAACTCCATCATTTCCTCAAGCAGTGCACATGTGAACAAAATTCTCTGAGTTCCTGCATGTTCAAAACTGTTTTTCTATAGCATTCAGACCTGAAGGAAAGTCTAACTAGAAATAAAATATTTTGTCACCGTTTCTTTCTCGTAATGGCTTGTGGGTCCTGCCCCACTGAACAGATGGACATTTTACCCTGCCTAGTTGCCATAAGAATTTTCTTTGTCTTTACATTTTTCCAGCTTTATTGAAGTATAACTGACAAATAAAACTGCATATATTGAAAGCATATACTTTGATATACATGTACATTATGAAATGATCACCACAGCCAAGTTATTTAGCACACCTATCACCTCACAGTTACCTTCGTGTGTGTGTGTGTGTGTGTGTGTGTGTGTGTGTGTATGTTGAGAATGCTTAAGATCTACTCTCTGCAAATCTGAAGTGTACAATATAGTATTCTTACCTATAGTCACCTGATGTACATTAGATCCTCAGAACTCAGTCACTTTATAACTGAAAGTCTCTATATTCTTTGACCAGCATCTCCCCTTCTCCTCCCTTTCCCAGCTCTGGCAACCATCATTCCACTCTGTTTCTATGAGTTTGACATGTTATTTTTTAGGTTCCACATAAAATGATACCATATAGTATTTGTCTTTCTCCGTCTGGCCTGTTTCACTTAGTATAATGTCCTCACAGTTCACCCGTGTTGTCACAATGGCAGGATTTCCTTTTTTTTTTTTTTATGGCTGAATAATATTGTGCTGTGTGTGTATGTGTATGTATGAAATGTATAATGTATAAAATATATAAAAATATATATTATATATATTTTTTCTTTATCTGTCCATCTGTCAGTGGACACTTAGGTTGTTTCCATTTCTTGGCTATTCTGAATAATATCTCTTCAAGACACTGATTTCATTTCCTTCAGATATACACCCACAAGTGGGGTTCCTGGATTGTCTGACAATTCCAATTTTTTTGTTTTTTGAGGAGCCTCCATTCTGTTCCCCACAGTGGTTGAACCAGTTTACAATCCCGTCATCAGTGCAGAAGGGTTCCCTCTTCTCCACATCCTTCCCACATTTGTTGTCTTCTGAGCCATGCTGACGGGTGTGAGGTGATCTTTTGTTTTCTTTGAAGTCCAGTGATGTTACTAGAATATATCTCAGTGTTGACTTTCTTGGGTCCATTTTTCTTGGCACGATCCACCTTGTTAGAAAGGGTAGATTTAAATAGTTTCTTTCACCAAACTTTTCTTAGACTAAATGTGAAGTATGTTTTCTATTCCACTATTTCATTTTTAGTTTTTTCTTCAGCCTCTTTAATTACATATATGCTGGATCTCTGTTGTCTGTGCTGTGTATCTTCCATCTTCTCTCCAATGTGTATCTTCCATCTTCTCCTTTCTAACTATTTTCATTTCAGCTTATTCATGTTTCTCATTCTTTTTGGCTTATTGTGTTTTCTCCTTGAGTACTTTCTAATTTCTACCTAATTCCAGTTACTGTCTAGTTTTCCCCATTTCTTCCCAGATCATATTTCATTTCTTCCTGCTATCTTACCATTTTTTCTTGCATTCTTGCATTTCACTTTTGTAGTGTTCCTTCAGAGATATATTTTTTCATTGAGCTTTATAAATTCACAGTGAAATGATTGCTCGAAATTTTCACCTGTTTCAGGGTGACTGACCTTCATCCATTCATAAACTTTGCTCTTCCTTGTTTCTTTTCCTTACAGTGTCTTTGTATGGATGCCGAATTCTTCTTAGGAGTTAGAACTGTGGCCAGACTGCGTCCTGCAAATTTGGCCTAGGAGCATGGTCCTTCCTCTGTCCCCTCCTCTGACTCTCTCATCTTAATGGTCCAGCTGGGGTTGTTGGGCAACCTCAGCCACCCTCATCTTCATAGCCTCCTTTGCAGACAAGACAGAAACCTTGCTTCTCAGCTATATTTGTATCGGGGCTTTCTGGGATCTGCCACCACTGGGATCTCTCCTCCCCTCTCCTACATCTCCCAACACTGCTCTGCAAGAAACTGACTGCTTTTTACACAGCTCCCAAGGATTCTGGTGTCTCCTGAGTCAGCCTTAAAAAGGAATTTTCTGCTGATGCATAGGAGCACATGTACTCCAATGTTCATAGCAGCACACTCCACAATAGCTAAAACATGGAAAGAGCCTAAGTGTCCATCAACAGATGAATGGATCAAGAAGATGTGCTTTATCTATACCATGGAATACTACATGGCAATGAGAAAGAATGAAATCTGGCCATGTGTAGCAACATGGTTGGACCTTGAGGGTGTTATGCTGAGCGAAATAAGTCAGGCAGAGAAGGACAAATATCATATGTTTGCACGTATAGGAGGATTAGGAGGAACTTAACTGAGGAACAAGGGGGAGAAGAAGGGCGGAAATGGTGGGGGAAAGGGAGAGAGGCAAACCATGAGAGACTCTTGAATGCTGACAAAAACTGAGGACTGATGGATGTGGGGGGGAGGAGGGATGGGCATGGAGGGGGGCACTTGTGGGGATGAGCACCAAGTGTTATGTGGAAACTAATTTGACAATAAACTATTTGTAAAAAAAAAAAAAAGAAAAAAAATGGAAAAAAAAAAGGAATTTTCATTTTGCCTTCTATTCTCTTTGTTGCTTTCAGATGGTTTCCAGGAGACAGTGGCAGGTATGCAGTTTATGCAGCCATGTTCACAGTCACGGGCCTTGGTGGCACATTTTTAAGAAGGACATGCCCTAACAGAATGCAGTGACTAGGGCAGGCCACAGAACAATCAACTTTTTCGAACATCTAGGTCAGGAGCCACAGTACCCAAATAGCTCTGGGAAGTCCAAGAGTTTTGTCCCCTCTGTACATTTTCACAAGATCTGTTCACTAGCTTTGTGGAAACTGAGTGCGGCCTCCACGTATGCTGACCACTTAGCACCCGTAAAGAGTGTCACAGAACAAGAAGAGAGGTGGCCCACATCTCACAGATTTCTAGGAGTCAGAGAGAGGGGAGGGGTCACTGGGTCAACCAGAAGTTCTCTACTTTATATAATTTACTCACCCTCTCCCCCACCTCTAAACACGTCCCTCCTTTGGTTTCCAATCTGCTGAAAGGTAGCACCATCCACCCAGATATCCAAGCCAGAAATCTGGGCCTGATCTCCATTCCACCCTTGACTCTGCCCCCTATACCCAAGTCCTGCAAATGTTCCCTCCTCAACATCTCTTGAATCAGTTCAGTTCTCATTGGCCTCTCTGTCTATGTAGGCCCAGTACCCTCTTATTTACTAGGACATGTAATTGATCTCTCCCTCCACTCCTGCTCCTCTGCAATCCACTATCCACACACTGGGTCATATCTTTCAAAGCCTCTCTGGAGAAAGTCTAAGTGCCTGGAGTCCTTGAATCACACTGAACTTCTTTCAATTCCTGGTCACTGCCAGACCCTCTCTATCTACATACTTCGCCCATGCTGTTCCATTGCCTGGAACACTCCTCTCCCTCCATGTTCATTATTTAGACACCTAAATAGGAAGCATTCCACAGAGGCCCCTCAATGGGCTGAATGGCCTAGCTATGTGCTCCTGTAACACACAGCTCCTCCCTGAGCATACCCTTTCATTCTTTACTATATTTGATCATTTAAAGTCTGTTGATCCACACAACCGGGACATTGGCTCACTTGCTATTGTGTCTTGGGACTATCACTGTGCCTGCCACACAGGAAGCTCCATATGAAATGGGCCCTCAGATAAGAGGGGTTTTATGAGAGGGATAAACACCATTCCCTGGCCTAGGGCACTGCAAGTCTGCTGCCAGAAGGGCTCCTCCAATTCTGGGGTTCTTCCCTCCTTTCTCTCTATAGAAGATGCTTTTTGTGCCCCATGTTATGGCCCTCTTGGCCCCTGACTGAAGACTGATTCCAGCTGCCCCCACAGGGGATGGTCCCCTTGCACACTGCCAGCTCCCCACCTCAAGTGCCTGATTCACTTTAGGCTTTCTTGCCTGCTCTTCAGGGAGGCACAGGGGAAGTTAATACCTTTGGTGACACCCCTCAGCCTAAACAGGACAAAGGTCAGTGGATAAGTGCCCAGTCTCCATCCTTCAGAGGGACAACTCTGAGAGGCATTCCACATGGTTCTACAGAATGTCCCCAGTGGAACTGAGCCTTTTTTTTCCATAAAATAGATGATTCTTATCACCCCCTAAGAGGTCTTTATCTGATAATCCTTTTGAAGTGAGATTCTAAATTTTGTTCTGATTAGATATATTTTAATTTGGTCTTTATTACAATTTAAAAGACACACACACACACACAATACACGCATAAGTAAACACTGTGAAAAACTCCAATAATATTGAGAAAATCAAACAAAATATGAACATCGTTTCCCTTCCCCAGGGGGGAGCCACAGTCAACAATTTGGATGGACATCTCCCCAGGCCTGTTTCTTTTCTTTGCATCAAAACGTGCACACATGTCACAGTGTATTAATCTCCTGTGACTGCTATAACAAACACCCGCAGACTTGCTGGCTTAAAACATCAGAAATGTGTTCAGTACCAGTTTCACAAAGCTGAAATCCGGGTACCAGCAGAGCCATGCTCCCCGTGGAAGGTTCCGGTGGCATTCCTCAGCCCAATGCTCCACCGCTCCAGTTTGTGGCCACTATGCCTCCCCCTTTTCTGTGTGTATCAGATCTCTCTTTGCCTCCATCTTACAAGGACACCTCTGATGGGACATGGGGCCCACTTAGATAACCCAGGATCAGCTCCCATCTCATGATGCTTAACTGAGATATGCAAAGAGTCTTTTTTTTCCAAATAAGGCAACATTTGCAGGTTCCAGGGATTAAGATACGGATGTCC
Organism: Hyaena hyaena; assembly: GCF_003009895.1. Taxonomy (NCBI): domain Eukaryota; kingdom Metazoa; phylum Chordata; class Mammalia; order Carnivora; family Hyaenidae; genus Hyaena; species Hyaena hyaena. The sequence continues at coordinate 1,454,922 of NW_024080980.1, forward strand.
TTTGGGAGATTATGTTTTCTTCTACCATACACGGTAATTATTTTGAGCATCAAAGAGAAGACTGATCCACAACTTGCTTGATGACATGACAATATGTCCTGAAGCTTTTTCCGAATCTGTCTTTCTAGAGTTACTTACTCGCTGCATAATAGTTCGGGGGGAAGATGCCATAATTTCTTGAACCACTTCTCTACAGGGAGAATATTTAGATCATTCCTATTTTTTATTATAGCAAACAGTGCTGCAGCGACCACACAGGACATACAGCTCTGGGGAAAATTGTGAGGATTTCTATAGTGGAGACACCAAGAGATGAAGCCATTGGGTCTCACTCTTTCCTGAGACTAACTTTTCATCGTATATCAGTTATTATCTCCTTTAATCTTCATGCACATGAGGGATGTGGGAATTATTTCATTCCTATTTTATAGCTGAGAAAACAGAAAGGTCCAGGGTGCTCACATTTGCCCAGGGTCCCACAGCTGGCAAGAATACCAATATTTTTAATTAAAACTAAAAGGAGACATGGGCATAGAAAAAGAAGTCTGTTTGGGTTTTTTTTTCCCCCTTCTAAAAAGAAAACTATGTTTTCATGTTGGATTCATAATCTGTATTTTCAAACTTTTGGATACCACTGGAGAGAAATAAATCATCTTTTTAAAAATGTTTGAAGAAGACAGACTGTTTTGATCTTCTTCTCGGCCTTACTTGGCTTCAGACAACCTGGGGAAAGTTGGCGATTGTGCAGTTGTGCGGAGAGAAAGGTTCAAAACGGCCAGAAGCAGATGTCCCCCAGAGGGCCACCCAAGTAAAGCTTTGAGAAGAAAAAAGCAGCTTTGATCAAACTGGAAAAACATCCTGTGAAGAGAAATATCCAGCTTAATAACAAAGAGTACGGTAGAGAAGGGGAAAGGGGAATGAAGCATGATATACTAGAAAGTCTGTCAGTGGGACCCAATGGACACCCTTCCTGCACACTTGCCAGCCAAGCCCGCCTCCAATTTCCCCATCCAAACACTCACACTATCCTTTCTGCCCTGAGATGATGCTGGAGGCCTGGAAAGAGGAATGGTGTGGCCTTTACTGACAATTGCTGCAGCTTCTCTATTTCTCCTCTTCTCAAACCCCCACTCCTCACCCCTCATTCCTTGGAGAAGATGCCCGCTAGCCTGGTGGTCATGTCCACCCACAGCTGCAGAGGAAGAGGACTGAAAAAAGGGGGTAGCTAAACAGGAGGACTTGGGGAAAACATAGCTGAGTTCTAAGTCATTTCTTCCCTTTTGAACTGTGTGACAATGGGCAAGTTACACAACCTCTCTGCCCCATTTCCTCAGTCACAAAATGGTGGAAAATGAGATAATTCCTCTCTCCAAGGATTGCCATGAGAAATAAATGAGTCAAAATATGTAAAGGATCCACCATATGCTTTAGTACATTTTTTTAATTCATTAAAATTAAAATTAATGAGGGGCACCTGGGTGGCTTAGTTGGTTAAGCGTCCGACTTTCGCTTAGGTCATCATCTCGCGGTTCGTGGGTTCGAGCCCCGCGTCAGGCTCTGTGCTGACTGCCAGCTCAGAGCCTGGAGCCTGTTTCAGTCTGTGACTCCCTCTCTCTCTGGCCCTCCCCTGCTCACGCTGTCTCTCTCCCTCTCTCCTAGAAATAAATAAAACATTAAAAAAAATTTTTTTAATTAAAATTAATGAATTAATTAATTTTTGAGAGAGAGAGAACACAAGTGGGGAGGGGCAGAGAGACAGGGAGACACAGAATCTGAAGCAGGCTCCAGGCTCTGAGCTGTCAGTGCAGAGCCTGATGTGGGACTCAAGCCCAGAAACTGTAAGATCATTACCTGAGCTGAAGTCAGATGCTCAACCAAGTGAGTCACCCAGATGCCCCAGTTTAGTACATTTAAATGAGTAGTGGGATCAGTGTTTCTGCCTCCACTTTCTGAATACCCTTTACCTTTCTGGGATCTGAAAACTACCCATCCCCTCTCCTGCATCTCACGTATTGTAATGTCAGAGTAAAAAAATGGGATATTTGGGAGCACAGCTCAAGGAAGAGGCTGAAAGAGAAACTCTCTCATCATAAAACTACAAGTATAAGTTAAGAGGAGACCACGTTGGCAGTGGGAAAGGTCTTGTCCATCCAAAGATATCAAGGATGGAACAGGAAGGAATTGCTTGGCTTAAAACCATGTTGGAAGGTGAGGAGAGAAAGGGTAGGAGCCAGAAAGGAAATAACATGAAGGAACTAAAAGGAAAAGACTGAGATTTTGACAAACATGGGGTTTGGGTTCCACAGGAACCATGGGAAGGAAAGCCAGGAGAGTAGAAAAGAGCCCGGCCCACTGAAAACCTGGGGTTCTGTGCTGGGGACAGGAGCCACCCCCAAACTCCCTATCACTGCCTCCATAGATGGTGGAAGACAGCTCTTCAACATGAGAGGCAGTGCCATTGGTGGCTATTCTCCCATCCTCCTCACCTTGCCATGGTTTCACTGATTCCGTCCTCCTCACCTTGTCATGGTTTCACTGAAAAGAAAGTATACCTCCCCACCCACTGTCTTTGACTTTGGCCATGTGACTTGCTTTGCCAGGGGAATATCAGTGGACATCACATATGCCACTTCCTAGAAGACACTTTGTATGTGCTTCTGTGGTTTGACTTTCCTCCTTGCAAACATGTCCTCTAGCATGAGAGGCATATGCCCCAGGTGAGGCACCTGGAAGGGACCTGAATCCAATCCCCAGCCTGGAGCTAAACCAGCCATACCTGTTGGGCCCAAACTACACATAGATGTGTAGGTGTGTATTGTAAGCTATAGGTGTGTATTGTAAGCCATTGAGATTGTAAGGTTGTTCTTTATGCAGCATTATCACAGCAAAACCTAACTAATACAGATCCTTTGGTGGTTTCTGTTGGGCTCAATGTGTGCCCCTGGTCAGATAACAGTAAGGCAGTTTAGTAATGAAGTGCAGTGTCTTTCCCATGACTAATAAGGGCACAGTGTTGTCACTACAGATAGGCTCAGGCTGTGATGAAGATAATAATAGGACACCCTGGTCACAAATATATCCCATGAGCAAGTTTATTGCATAAGATGAGCAGATGGCATTGAGGGAGCCTTCTGTGAAATGGAAACCAGAAAGATCTTTCGAGAAGGACTTTTTTAAAGAAGTCCAGTACAAACTGGTGGCCTTTGCACAGAGTCCATTTCAGAAACAAGGACCTTTGGAGGAAAGGACTGGATTACAGTCTGTACTCTCTCCAGCAGACCTTTTCTCATTTCTAAAGGGTCACAGAGAAAGGAATGTTCTCCTTTGAGAAAATCCGGTCAGGATTTACCTTTGGGCTCTAGCTCTCTCTACCCTAGACCACGTCCCAGAATGCCCTGCTCTGAGCCCTGACACCCCCTGTACTTGGCAACTGTGATTCCTGCTCGCTGCTGCACAGGAACCAATCAGCAGAGACAGAGGCAAAGCCATCTTTCCTCAACTCCCGGACATCAGAAAAGGATGACAGAATCCTGGTCCTCCACTCAATCGCCATGACTGATGGGATACCATGCAGAGCAGGGGGGGTGGAGAGAAGACAGAGGTCACAGGGTCCTCTCCCCATCAAAACAGATAAAATTATAAAGTATTTGTAAAGTGTTTCTTGGTGGAAGAACAGACAGAGAAGCCGTGTGTCTGTGTGTGTGTGAGCACGCACACACACCCGTGTGCACATGTCATAAAACTCATGTTTGGTGCTGGTTCTGGAAACATGATTAGAGTTGTGAAAGAGCCCTCCATTCTGCCCCCCACCCCAACCTCTGCTCTGTTCTCAACTAAACAGTCCCCACTGGCAGATCACTGATTCATCACCACTCAGACTCTGAGTGAGACTGGCAGAGATTTTGAACTTGGAGTTTCCGTTCCACTTTTCAAAGATCAGTTGAATAATTTTCATAACAAAACCATGACTAGAGTGAAAGGGAATACACAAGCATATTTTCAGAGGGCTGGATTAAAACCACATGTCAGTCCTGTGAGTAATACTGCGTGCTAGACCTGGTCAAATTCGGCTTTCCTTGGCTGAACCTGGAGTCGGGCTCCAGGCAGGGGAAACTGGTCTGGCATAAGCCTCTGGGGGCAAAGGTGATGGGCGCAGCCCATTAGGACTTCTGGGCACACAGCATCCCTCTCACAGTAAGATCTGCTGGGTCTGGGGGGCTGGAGCTGTTTATTACACTGTGGACAGAAGCCCAGGCTGCCTGTCTTCTAAGCCACCATCTAGCCAGGCCCTCTTGCTCAACTTCATGGAGAGTTGCAATTTTCCTTCCACATCAGCAACTTCAAGGCAAGAAAGCACTTTTGCCCCTGTAATTTTTAGCCTAACCAATTTCCAGGAAAAAGGGGGAAAAAAAAAAGCAATGTTAACTAACATTTATTCAGTGTTCCCTGTGTGCCTGGGACTGTGTGAGGAACTCTACTTCTCTTAACTCATTTAATCTGTATGCTTGTTTTATAAGATAGGTATTAGTATTACTGTCCCATTTTACAGGTAAGGAAAATAAGGCATAGAGAATCAGGGTGACCCAAAGTTCACAGTGCCGGCAAGGGCAGCACCGGGACATGAACCCAGGCAGTCTGACTCGAGAGCCACTGACCTAATCACTGTGCCCCCCTGGGAAGGGGCTGTCACCCAAAGTTTCTGTTCCAGCCCAGATTATAAAAGATTGCATTTGGGTCTCAGGGGCAGGCCCTGCGTTCGAAGGAGGCTCACCCCTTTGCGACTGCTCAGTTCATCTGTGAAAGGAGGCTTGTGTGAGATCAAGGGTAGATGGCAGCCTTTTTGCAATGCAGAAAATTGAGGGAAAATAAAAACATTTCCAGGCTATGTCTACTTTCCTTTCAAAGTGAAAATAACTTCATCTCATGTCCTACTTCCTTGAATAAAAGAACATCTATGAGAGAATGCCATTTGACCCACTCAAATCTGCGCCTACTTCAGAGGTAACATCAGAAGCAGTTTTCTAATAATTTCTTATCCTCGTGGCACCTGGGTGGCTCAGTTGGTTAAGTATCTGACTCTTGATTTCAGCTCAAGTCATGTTCCCAGGGTCATGGGGTCGAGCCCTGCGTCAAGCTCTGTGCTGAGTGTGGAGCCTGCTTGGGATTCTCTTTCTCTCCCTCTACCCTCTCCCCTGCTCATGCACTCTTTCTCTCTCTCTAAAATAAATGAAAAAATAATAAAATAATAAAAAAATTTGTTATCCTCAAATTAGGTCTTGGCTTAATCTCAAAACCAGACAAGTTCTAAGCTTCTTGCTCCTTCCAGACCAGATGGTGCCCACGTTCCTTCTAACTCAAGCTTTCTTAGGAGTGTAGCCAGGAATACACGTGTGGTGAGGCAGCATAAGGGACAGACTTGTTGAATCACAATGGTATGCACCTGAAACTAACATAACATTGTGTGTCAGCTATACCTCAAGTGAAAAATATCAAAGACAATAGCCAGGAGATTAAGCATATCTAACTTGAGAGAGGACTACAGCAGATTCTATTAATAATAGCCAATTACCTAGTACATACCATGTGCCAGGCACTCTCAAAACCCCATAGTGTACATACTAACATGACGATTTTTATAATTATAGAAATTGTACAGAACTTTATAGAAAGATTGAAAGAAGCACTTTGCTCAAGGTCCCAAAGACGGTCAGTTGCAGACAGGATTTGAATTTTTCCCAAAGCCCACATACTTTTTCACTCTACCACAGAATGATGAAGGAAGCCCTGGGAGACAGAGATGAGTTAGGGAGAGGATAAGCATGGCAGAGGACCTGGGATTTTGTCTCCCTTTCAACAACCTCCTGTGGCTTCACACAGTCTTTACTTCCAGCAGTTCGGTGGATGTTAAGTCCAAGAAGCCAGCTTAGTCTTCTAAATGGTGGTCTACACAGTAGGTTCTTTTTTTTCTTAATGTTTTATTTATTTCTGAGAGTGAGACAGTATGAGCAGGGGAGGGTCAGAGAGAGAGAGACACACAGAATCTGAAGCAGGCTCCAGGCTCTGAGCTAGCTGTCAGCACAGAGCCCAACATAGGCCTCAAATCCACAAACTGCGAGATCATGACCTGAGCCGAAGTCAGACAGTTAACAGACTGAGCCACCCAGGCGCCCCTACACAGTAGGTTCTTAAGGACAGAGAATAGTCCTTGAAAATGAATATCTTCTTTCATCTCCTGCCCACCCTTCCTTATCCGCCCAAGTAAATGCTCTCCTTGGCACATTTGACTAAAAGCATTTTGAACAGGTAAAGGCACCATAGATATTTGTTTTTTTTTAAATAGTTTATTGTCAAGTTGGTTTCCATATAACACCCAGTGCTCATCCCCACAAGTGCCCTCCTCCATGCCCATCACTCCCCTTTCCCTCCCCCCCATCTGCCCTCAGTTTGTTCTCAGCATTCAAGAGTCTCTCATGGTTTGCTTCTCTCCCTCTCCCCAACTATTTTTCCCCTTCTTCTCCCCCATGGTCCTCCATTAAGTTCCTCCTAATCCTCCTATACTTGCAAACATATGGTATCTGTCCTTCTCTGTCGGACTTATTTCGCTTAGCATAACACCCTCAAGTTCCATCCATGTTGCTACACATGGCCAGATTTCATTCTTTCTCATTGCCATGTAGTATTCCATTGCATAGATAAACCNTTTTTTTAAATAGTTTATTGTCAAGTTGGTTTCCATATAACACCCAGTGCTCATCCCCACAAGTGCCCTCCTCCATGCCCATCACTCCCCTTTCCCTCCCCCCCATCTGCCCTCAGTTTGTTCTCAGCATTCAAGAGTCTCTCATGGTTTGCTTCTCTCCCTCTCCCCAACTATTTTTCCCCTTCTTCTCCCCCATGGTCCTCCATTAAGTTCCTCCTAATCCTCCTATACTTGCAAACATATGGTATCTGTCCTTCTCTGTCGGACTTATTTCGCTTAGCATAACACCCTCAAGTTCCATCCATGTTGCTACACATGGCCAGATTTCATTCTTTCTCATTGCCATGTAGTATTCCATTGCATAGATAAACCACATCCTCTTGATCCATTCGTCCGTTGATGGACACTTAGGCTCTTTCCATGTTTTGGCTATTGTTGAGAGTGCTGCTGTGAACATTGGGGTCCATGTGCCCCTATGCATCAGCACTCCTGTATCCCTTGGGTAAACTCCTAGCAGTGCTATAGCTGGGTTATAGGGGAGTTCTATTGTTACTTTTTTGAGGAATCTCCACACGGTTTTCCAGAGGGGCTGCACCAGTTTACATTCCCACCAACAGTGTAGGAGGGTAGGCACCATAGATATTTGACCTTGGGGGATTTATGGCAGAGATGAAGGCTCATGGCAGGGAGTACCTTTTGAACAGGTAATGGCCAGATTTAATTCATGAGCCTGAAGGCTCATGGCAGGGAGTAATCTGAAGTTCTTGTGAGGCTCAGATTTAAATCTCGTCTGTCCCAAGCAAATGATTCCATGAATGTCTGGCCAGGTTCTGCTGTTTACCTTCCATAAGTAACTCCAGGGATGCGATCACCTTGTGCTGTGACAGAAATCTGGGTGCACGAATGGCAATAGCTAGTGCCTGGGATGGGAATAAGGACCAAATAAATCTTAATAAGTGATGGTTCTCAGCTAGGAAAAGAATTCAAACAGGGAGAAGAGCCCCAGAAAGTACAACTTTTAAAAACAATAAAGAGAAGAATGTTAAATTCGGAAATGGCAGACATTTCTCCTTGGCGAAGACATGCTAAGTACTGCCGGGAGCTGCACCGGCCCCTCTGGATGGCAGTCACAGCAAGGATATGGTAGCGTTTGTACAGCTCCTGCCATGAGAAATGAAAACTGGTATCTCATTCTGCTAATAATGGCTCATGTTGAAAATAAGACTGCTGGTATTGACCAGGCCTCACAATATTCCATATCAGACCCATATTCTGAACACAGATACCTCATAAGGAAAAGCATATTCCTGTCTTTGCAAGAGAGATTTTAGATGAAAGCTTTGTGGATGATTGTCAAAAGGCTCTTCCTATGTGCCTTGCAGATCCAAGACTTAGATAATAAAGGGGGTTAAGAACACAAGAGTTACAATTGAGCCTGGCCCCGAGACAAAGAGCCTAATTTAAAGTTAAGGTACAGATAAGGGCAGAACATAAGTTACTACATATATCTTTGCTAATTGGTGAAGCATAGCAGTCCCTTCCTCAAGGCCTACATTCCACAAACACCCTCCCTTACACTGGCGGCTGGGAGGAGGATAGATAAGAGTAGCTAAAACATAAACCCAGATGCAAAGACTGACACATTTATGGCCCCCATGGTGCTTGCACATTCAGCATCAAGGAAAAGGCTCGCTCAAGCAACTTAGCAACAAGCCTAATATACATTCTTCCTCTTGTGATTAAAAATTGTCTAGAGGCCTACCCATGCAAAAGAAGATAAGTTTGTTAGTATCTTAATCTGGGGGACTGATGTCAAGAATATGGGGAGGTTCTGCAAGAATACTTTAGTAAAGCCTGTTTCTGTACACCTTCCGCTGATCAAAGCATCTCGTTACAAATAATTAGCCCCTGTAAAAATTCTGTCTTCTGATGTCATGTTATTGTTGAACCTTAAAAAAAAGACGCCCAAACCAATAGGACAGAGAAGCCTGCCTGGTGATCAGAAAGAATCTCGGGGCTCTCTCACTCTCTCTCTTGCCGACACCGTCCATCCTTCAGGGACCCCTGGACCTGCTGGAGCCGGCCTCTGACAAAGTACTAAAAGACCACCCTGACAAGCCATGGAAGAAAAGGCCTACGTCACTCATTCTTCCACCTCCAAACACCACAAGGCCTGCCAAAACTTCTGGCAGCCATGAGGCATGCAGGAAAACAGATTCAGAATCTAGACTCCCGGAGTTCAGGTACATTACAGGAAAAGCAATGGCAGCCTAGTAGAGTTTCAATAATATATGGATGAATGAATGAATGAATGCACTGCATATATTCAAAAGAGTCACTAACACAGTGGTGGGATTCAATGTACATTAGGGGGAAATTACCTTTGTTACACCAGTGGTCTCAGAACCTTTTGATGACATACACTTACTAGTAAAACTTTAGCACACATCCCTCTAATACTTACACATTAGTTTTCCCAATATTTACAAATTAGAAGCAGGTGGTGCTAAGTGAATACGTTCATTATAAAATATGAACAAGTAATGAAAAATTAGAAGAGGATCGGGTGAAACAAATGTAAACAGAAGTTTTGATGTTTTTCTAACTGTAACCCAGTGAATTGTCTCATGTACCCCTGAGGGGAGTAAGGCCCGCTCTGGAAACCTCTAACCTAGAAACAGTCTGTTTCTTCATACACAAAATGACTCTGGTAAGGAGGAACCTGAGTGTGACTATGCTCATCTGGTGTTTTTTAAAAAATGCATATGTACCCCTGGTGTGCTAAAGATTATTTGAAGGGGATGTGGGACCAAATAAATATTTTCTCGTATAAATCATGCAAATCATCAAGATTGAGGTCAAGAGTCTATGGGACGCCTGGGTGGCTCAGTTGGTTAAGCGTCCGGCCTCGGCTCAGGTTATGATCTCACAGTTCGTGGGTTCGAGCCCCGCATTGGGCTCTGTGCTGACAGCCAGCTCAGAGCCTGGAGCCTGTTTCAGATTCTGTATCTCCCTCTCTCTCTGACCCTCCCCTGCTCTCTCTCTCTCTCAGAAATAAATAAAACATTAAAAAATGTTTTTAAAAAGGAAATCACATCAACTAATACGACAACTTTTTAAAAAGGTATTTCCTCCAAATACTAATGAAAATTATTTGACCTTACATCCATTTCTCTAGTACCCCAAATATGGATATATTTAGTTCANTAAGGGCAGAACATAAGTTACTACATATATCTTTGCTAATTGGTGAAGCATAGCAGTCCCTTCCTCAAGGCCTACATTCCACAAACACCCTCCCTTACACTGGCGGCTGGGAGGAGGATAGATAAGAGTAGCTAAAACATAAACCCAGATGCAAAGACTGACACATTTATGGCCCCCATGGTGCTTGCACATTCAGCATCAAGGAAAAGGCTCGCTCAAGCAACTTAGCAACAAGCCTAATATACATTCTTCCTCTTGTGATTAAAAATTGTCTAGAGGCCTACCCATGCAAAAGAAGATAAGTTTGTTAGTATCTTAATCTGGGGGACTGATGTCAAGAATATGGGGAGGTTCTGCAAGAATACTTTAGTAAAGCCTGTTTCTGTACACCTTCCGCTGATCAAAGCATCTCGTTACAAATAATTAGCCCCTGTAAAAATTCTGTCTTCTGATGTCATGTTATTGTTGAACCTTAAAAAAAAGACGCCCAAACCAATAGGACAGAGAAGCCTGCCTGGTGATCAGAAAGAATCTCGGGGCTCTCTCACTCTCTCTCTTGCCGACACCGTCCATCCTTCAGGGACCCCTGGACCTGCTGGAGCCGGCCTCTGACAAAGTACTAAAAGACCACCCTGACAAGCCATGGAAGAAAAGGCCTACGTCACTCATTCTTCCACCTCCAAACACCACAAGGCCTGCCAAAACTTCTGGCAGCCATGAGGCATGCAGGAAAACAGATTCAGAATCTAGACTCCCGGAGTTCAGGTACATTACAGGAAAAGCAATGGCAGCCTAGTAGAGTTTCAATAATATATGGATGAATGAATGAATGAATGCACTGCATATATTCAAAAGAGTCACTAACACAGTGGTGGGATTCAATGTACATTAGGGGGAAATTACCTTTGTTACACCAGTGGTCTCAGAACCTTTTGATGACATACACTTACTAGTAAAACTTTAGCACACATCCCTCTAATACTTACACATTAGTTTTCCCAATATTTACAAATTAGAAGCAGGTGGTGCTAAGTGAATACGTTCATTATAAAATATGAACAAGTAATGAAAAATTAGAAGAGGATCGGGTGAAACAAATGTAAACAGAAGTTTTGATGTTTTTCTAACTGTAACCCAGTGAATTGTCTCATGTACCCCTGAGGGGAGTAAGGCCCGCTCTGGAAACCTCTAACCTAGAAACAGTCTGTTTCTTCATACACAAAATGACTCTGGTAAGGAGGAACCTGAGTGTGACTATGCTCATCTGGTGTTTTTTAAAAAATGCATATGTACCCCTGGTGTGCTAAAGATTATTTGAAGGGGATGTGGGACCAAATAAATATTTTCTCGTATAAATCATGCAAATCATCAAGATTGAGGTCAAGAGTCTATGGGACGCCTGGGTGGCTCAGTTGGTTAAGCGTCCGGCCTCGGCTCAGGTTATGATCTCACAGTTCGTGGGTTCGAGCCCCGCATTGGGCTCTGTGCTGACAGCCAGCTCAGAGCCTGGAGCCTGTTTCAGATTCTGTATCTCCCTCTCTCTCTGACCCTCCCCTACTCACGCTGCCTCTCTCTCTCTCAGAAATAAATAAAACATTTAAGAAAAAAAAGAGAGAGAGTCTAGAGACTCTTCTCAGTAATAAATGAATTGAATAGAGTCCAGGTACATTTGAATGAGAAAATCAGAGTCTAATGAACAGCTATAGCCCTCGAATGTTCAGAAATGAAAACCAGGGGAAAAAGGGTCAGGAAACAAGAGACTGGGAATTGTCGGCCTTGACTATCAAGAACATGAGAACTGGGAGGTTAAGTGTCTGACTCTTGATTTCAGCTCAGGTCATGATCTCACCATCGTGAGTCCCAGCCCTAGGTTAGGCTCTGCACTGAGCATGGAGACTGCTTAAGATTCTCTCTCTCCTCCTCTGCCCCTCTTCCCTGCTCATGCCCTCTTGCCCTCTCTCTCAAAAGGAAATGAATATAAGAACTGAAGAATGAGGTTCTGCTACAAGCCAGTGTTTATCTAATTTAGCACTGTCCAATAAGAATATAATGCTAACCACATGTGAAATTTTAAATTTTCTAGTAGCCATATTTTAAAAAGGGGAGGAGCACCTGGGTGCCTCAGTCAGTTAAGCATCTGACTTTGTCTCAGGTCATGATCTTATATATGGGCTCATGAGCGTGAGCCCTGTGTCAGGCTCTGTGCTGATAGCTCAGAGCCTGAAGCCTGCTTTAGATTCTGTGTCTCCCTCTCTGTACCTCCCCTACTTGCACTCTGTCTCTCTCTCTGGCTCTCTCTCTCTCTCTCTCTCTCTCAAAAATAAATAAACATTAAAAAAAGTTTTTTTTAAATAAATAAGTAAATAAAAAGGAGAAAGAGCCAGGTCAAATTGGTTTTAATAGTATTTTTTACTTAGCCAAATACATCCACAATATTATCATTTCAACATTTTATCAATATAAAAATTGAGATATTTTATATTTTTTGTAATATGTTTTTGAAATCCAATGTGTATTTCACACATACTGCAGATCACAGTTGAGACCAGCCACGCTTCTATATGTGGCTGGTGGCTACCATCCTGAACAGCACAGATTGAAACCGAGGCCAGATCCTTGGAACCCCAGGGGTCCACAGTGTTTGAGAAATGCTATACTAAAGGATAAACAGCACCATATCACTTAGATCAACACACTGTAAATACAAACACAAAGGCAAGCATACAAATTCTACTATAGTGGTGTTCCAACTTCCAGGAAAGTTAGATTCCAACAGAGCAAATTAGGCCAAACTAAAGTCTTGATCAAAATTACCCTTGAGGCACATATACCCCAAAATTTATAGCAGCACTTTCAACAATAGCCAAATCGTGGAAAGAGCCCAAATGTCTATCAACTGACAAATGGATAAATAAGATGTGGTTTATATATACAATGGAATACTACTACTACTTTCATTACAAAGGATGAAATCTGCCCATTTGCAGCAACGTGGATGGAACTGGAGGGTATTGTGCTGAGTGAAATAAGTCAGGCAGAGAAGGACAGATACCGTATGTTCTCACTCTTATGTGGACTTTGAGAAATTTAACTGAAGACCATGAGGAGAAGGGGGGAGAAACGTTACAGAGATGGAGGGAGGCAAACCATAAGAGATTCTTAAATACTGAGAACAAACTGAGGGTGGATGGGGGTGGAGGAGAGGGGGAAATGGGTGATGGGCATGGAGGAGGGCACTTGCTGGGATGAGCACTGGGTGTTATATGGAAACCAACTGGACAATAAATTATATTAAAAAAACAAAAACAAGAAAACAAAAATATCCCTTGAAAATCCCTTAAAAAAGAAACTTACACACATGAGTTTTTTCTTCAACCTTAGAACAGATGTTCAGTCTGTTGTCTCAGTTGGGAAATGCTTGTAGCACACTCAGCCTCTGAAACTATCAGTCTTGAGAAACACACCAGACCATCTATAAGGGATTCTGGGAGAGGAAGGTTTGAACACAGACCTACCTCGCTCCATTAACATTTGGAAGGAGATTAGCAATAATTAACACCAGATTTCTAATCAGCAAAGTTTCTAGTAGTAAAAAGAATCCAAAAAGGAAAGGGAGGTATGTGTAACGAGAGAAAAATGGGTCAGGAAGCCACCTGCTATCCACATCAAGTGTGGAAGGAAACACAGTTCAGGTAGGAAAGAGGGTAGCGAGGGGAGAGGCAGCAGGCTTGATCCTGGAGCCTCCAGGGTAAGAGGAAGAAGTGAGTCAAGGACCCAAGAAGCGGGAAGCCTCCCTGCTCTCAGAAATTCCTTCTCCAAAGCAAGTTTGACTGCCCTCTCTTCATCACACAAAAATTTTAAAATACATGTATTATTGCCCCATGGGTCCCCAGTGCCCTTGCTCTAATTACACCCCCAGAGGCCCACCTGTCCCCACCTTCACCCCTACTTTCTTCACCTCCTCTAAGTTCTCACTGAGGCTCTTGGCAAAAGTAGGTGTTCCTGGAAATCAGTAGCTATACACCACCTGCAAATTGAATCTCAGTTCTTCTCCTTTGAAAGGGAGCAAGTCAATCAGTGTTTTCCCATCTACAGCTCTGTGATCATAAATAAATAAACAAGCACTGCATTCCTGCCCATATACTTGCTAAGGGCTTCATGAGCCCTACTGAGCAGAGAGCAATATTTAGTAACATCTGGCTCCTTTTCGTCTGTTCTGGCCTCCTGCCCTGGTCTGGTGGGGCCAAACTCATTTCAGGCTGGATGTGACCACATGCTGTTTGGATTAAGTTGCATCGAGTGTTAGAAGGAATGATCTCTTATCCTGGACGATGTATCACCACCGAGTTCCACCAAGAAAAGACACTGGAAGGGTTCTGCTCCTCTCCCATGTCATGAAGTACAACTTGTCTCCACATAAGACCCAGGGCAGGCTTTCTGGACTAGTCTCACAGCACCAGAGCTCTGGTCAGATGGAGTTCTGTTAATGTGAAGATCTGGTGCTGGGCGCGCCCAAAGCTGGGGCATCTGGAATGGTGTATCTGGTGGTGGACGGGGTGGGGGGGCGGAGGGCAGAGGTGGAAAGTGGGGAGAAGAGCCAAGGGGCGAGCTCTCCTAGGCAGGAAAACGTGGGCTAAACTCCACTCATCTCCTGTGACAGGCATCTAGCGGGTCCCTTACTAGTGCACTGTGCTGCTGTGGGGGTCCAAAAGAATGAAAATTTCCCTGTCTTAAAAAAATAAAAAAGTAAAATTTAGTTCAGGAAACAGATCCAGAGGAAGACTTTAAAAAGCAAAACTAGGAAACTAAGAGAAAGCAGTCTTCAATGTCCTCTATGCCCCCATTTGTCCCCAATACAACTAAATCTAAATTGTCTATAACCCCAGCCACCTGTTGGATGTATACATACAGTTCATCTCATGTGAATAGCACTGTAGAACAACAAAACTAAGAAGGGCAGTATTTACAGAGTATTAATGGGTTTTTCCTATTTGTATTCTCAAGAAACTGTGACGCTTATTCATTTACCTGGGAGTGTCAGAGGGAGCCCGGAAGCCTCCCTAGCTCTCAGAAATTCTTTACATTGTTACAAAAGAGATGCAAATGGTGAGACCAATGTTTACCTTCTGACATGCAAAATAGAATTCTATGGAAATTCAGTCTTGAGAGATTTCCTTCACCTCTCTCTTTAAGCATCAAAGGCCAAGCCTGGAGAATCTAGTTGATTTGGCCCAGGGGCCACCAGTTTGAAGCCCCTGGATTCCATGAGCTCTAGATTCTGCAGCTCCCTGTATTTCCACAGCCCCAAAAAGGAACTTAATTGAAGAGCTATAATCCTAACTCTGGACGTAGGAGAACACAGCATTTATTTGTTACAGTAACTAGTAACTATTGATTTGCCTTGTTTTGCTAGATGGGAGTAGGAAAGCATTTGAAGGTCACACTGGTCTCACTTGACCCTCAGGAGCACACAGCCCTAGGCTGACCTCACAGGACTGGGCCAGCTGATGACAGGGAGTATCTCATGGTCCTTAAAGTGGAGGTTGGATGACTACTGTGATAAACTTGGTAATGGCCTCCTAAGATATCCAGGACCTAATCCCTTGAAATTGTGAAGTTTATGTTGAAAAGCGGACTTCGAAGAAAAAAAGAAAGAAAAAGGGACTTTGCAGGTGTGACTGAGTTAAGGATCCTGAGATGGAGAGATTATCCTGGATTACTTGGTGTCCCTAAGTATAACGGCAAGTGTCTTTACAAAAGGGAGGCAGAGGAAGATCTCACTACAGAAGAGAAGGCAATGCGATGAGGGAAGCAGGTAGGAGTGATACTATCTGAAGGTAGAGGAAGGGGCCACAAACCAAAAACTGACGTGGCTACCAGAAGCTTGAAGAGGCTTCTCCCCTAGAGCCTCCAGAAGGAAGCAGCCCTCCTGACACCCTGATGTTAGCCCTGTGCCATGGATTTCAGACTTCTGACCAGAACTGGAAGAGAACAAAAGGATGCTGTGTTAAGTCACCAAGTTTGTTGTCATTTGAGACAGGAGCAAGAGGAAGCTAATAAAATCTCCACCCTGTCTGCCGCAGAGATCAGCCATATGGCCTCCCTGAAGATGTCTTCCCACTGCAGAAGTCCCTGGGCAGCACGGGTTCTAAGAAGGCCACGTCCAGCATGCCCACTTTGGGAATCTGAGGGTCGGCATCCGGGTGGGCAGTTGGTGGAGGCAGCTTGGAAGACTCAAAAGACAGCCTCCTACCCTAACCCCAGATGAAACAGTAGGGAGATGGCTTTGGCCCTGACAGCTGGTCCAGGTCAAGGGCTCCTGAGTGCCTTCACCCAGGGGTTTCCAGGGGTGGAGGGCACTGTCCTGTGGAGAAGTATCAGCGTGCACCAGCTCAGTCCAGAACGCAGAGTAGATGTCAGTAAGGTGGCACAGTGATTTGAAAATGCAACAACGGTGCAGGCACATTGTCTCCAAAACTGGCCTCATTCCTGGGAAACTAAACCAAGCTCAAGAAGGAGGGGACAGCTGTATTAAAGTGAGGGAGGAGTTCCATCAGACAGTCACCTTGCAGGTTGAAACCCATGTAGTGTCTGGGTCACTATCAGATTTTGTTTTTAAGGAAAGGAATTAAAGAGAAAAGAGAGAAAGAAAACATGAGTTAGTGTATCTCATAGGGATAAGTACTGTTGGGCCGGCTGAGAGGTGGGGCAGAGACGCCACAGAATGGCAGACCTTCTTAGGATGGCTGACCTTCCCGCCACTTCTTGGGATGACTGACCTTCTTAAGATGGCTGACCTTCCCGCCACTACATTGGTGACTGTTAACACATCGGTGGGAAACAGAGATTTAAACCTTCCAACCCGGGACTTTACAGTCAAGAGACTTCCCCTGTTATCTGAACCCCCACTAACAGGCTATAAAATCCCACCACCACCCAACCATGCCGTGACTTCTCCGACTCCCTTTTCTTGAGTCGTGGAACCTCGCCCAAGGGTGCATATAATGAACTCTTTCTGCGGACCATTTTGCCTTGGAGTCTTTTTATTTACCTAAAAAACCTTACAAGTACCATTTCATAAAATCTTTGAGTTACATGCGTACACACATATGGAGTTGCAAGGCAAAATATATTGCTCAGCACATCAGTAAAAGAAAAGTTTGAAAGCCAACGGGCTAAATGACATAGTTGTGGCAGTCAGGACCGGAAGAGACACCAGAGGTTTTTCCCTTAGTGCATGTCCTAAGAAAGCTGACACTGATGGGTAGCATCCTCCCTCCCGCAAATCTGGGCATCATCAATGGCCACAGAGACCAAATCAGAGCCAGTCATGACCAGAGAGCTGGTATTAGGTGAATTGGCACCAGCAATCCCCAGGTTAGCACAAAAGTCCGGGGAGGGGGGTAGTGAACCAGTAGAGAGGAAGAGCCATCAGTGGGACCCACCCTATAGAGCCAGGCATGTCACATCAGCCCTAGGGCCCAGCTGGGGGAGATGCCCAGGGCAGGTGTCCTACTCTTCCCTTGTTTCTATAACAATGGCAGAAACAATGGCCCCTACCTCCCAGGATTAATGCTGGTGTTTCATGAGTTATTGTGTCTAAAACACATAAAGAAGTTATAGGAACACAGCAACTCTTCAAAAGATGGGAGCTGCCATTATTATTATCCTGTAAAGAGTGAACCACGACAACGGACAAACTGGGCTGAAGAACTGCCTACACATCCAACCTCTAGATGCCATTACCTCTTTCAGGAGGGCTGGTTCTGAGCATGCCTGCCCTGCTGGCACTGCCCCTCCCCACCCTCACCCCTACCTCTTCTCTTCCAGCCTCTTCTCATTCTGGGGTTCAGGTCCCCAGGAAAGTCCACAGCTGGTCCCTCATCCAACCAACTCTTGGGCAGAGACCCCTTACATTTTGAGTTCTTCCAGATATTCCTTCTACAGAATTGTGCTCACAGCCCGCATCCTCCCATAGAGATGAACAACCAGGGGATGGCCAGGACCACGGGAAGGACCTCAGAAGTGGTCAATAACAGCACAGCAGTTCAGCACAGAGGCTATTATCCCAACAATACTGCCTGCATGCTGTGTGACCCTGGGCAAGTTACTCACCTTCTTTCTTTGCTTCTTACCAGGTCCTGACTGCCACAGCTATGTCATCTACCCACTGGCTTTCAAACTTTTTTTTACCAATATGCACAGGAATACATTTGACAATGTGACCCAATGTGTGTGTGTGTGTGTGTGTGTGTGTGTGTGTGTGTGTAACTGAAATAACAACTTCATGAAATGATACTCTTAAGCGATAGAATGACTCATGTTTTCTCTCTCCCTTCTCTTCACTTCTCTTCCTTTCCTTTCTCTTAAAAAATAACCTGGTAGTGATCTGCTAATACAAAACTTGCCATTTCCTCACCTGTAAATTGGGGGAAACAGACACACCTACTTTGGTGGGTGCTATTCATGCCCTGCCCATAACCCCTCCCACAAGCGGCTTTGACTCTCTGCCTTCAGGCTTGCTTTGGATGCTGGAATATGCCTGCTGGGAAGTTAATACCCTCCAGGATCAGCCCTCCACTGGTGACAGACAGGAACTGGTGGGTAAAGTTTCCATCTGCTTCATCCCACAGGTAGGACAACTCTGAGGCATGTGCTACATAGTTCCCCTGAAGTCCCCAGTGGGAATGAGCTCCAGCCCACAGCGGTAACCTGCTCCTTCCAGCATGCGGCACCAGCTGCCTTCCTGGTCTCACTTTCCATTCCCCACCCCCTCAGCCCCACTTGCTGCTGTCTTATAGTGACATCTTTCAGATAAATTACTTACACTGGAATCTTTGTCTCAAGGTCTGCTTTGGGGAGAAGCCAATCTCAGACACAGCCTTACAGGGCAGTTAGGCAAATTCAATGAGACAAATGTCAAATGCATACTAGGATTTCAGGCTCCTAGTAGATGCTCAGTAAATGTCAGTGGGGAGGAGGGGGAGGAGTTACCCTGGGCAGTGTCACATGAGGTTCAGATGGAGAGGGTCTGTGTGGTGAGGGTCAGAGCAGCCCATGGACAAGTGTAAGGGAAAAACATTATTTTTGGGAAATTATGTTGTTTCTCAATCTGAAACACCTCCATGGACCACACACAAAACTACATTCCTGTGACCCTCTCATAGGTGGTTGCAGGGGTCACCCAAGGTATGGATCTCAGAGGCCGGAGGGTAGACAAAAAGGAAAACTATGCCTCCTGTCCCAAGCAAGGAACCCTGGCTCATGGAGCTGCCCATCACAGGGGCCCTCAGCCCTGCCCCCGAGGAGACAGGACTCCAGCCCAAGTTCTAACCTCAGCTCTGACTCACTGCTCAGCATTTGAAGGAAGCATGGAATGTGTGGTTCTACGTAGGGTGGTAACAGATGCAGCCGCCAGATCTCTGCTCCAGGGACAGAGTGACCTATCTGTCATCAGAAAGACAAACAATCTCTCGGGGTTTGTGCACATTCTCCAGGGACTCCACAAGCCTCAGGCTCAGTAGGGATGGTCCCAGCCCATAGGCATAGGCTAAGAAAGGCACTGAGTAGCCCACCTCCAAAAGGTCCCTGAGAACCCCACTCAACCCCTGACTGCAAGACTAGCCCCCAGGACAAATCTGCTCACCAGCACCTTTCTCAAGCCCCCAAGTTGTTTGACAAGTGTCCTCTCTGAGCCCAGAGGGAGGCAACAGCTTACCAGTCTTGCCTGGCATCACCAGCCCATTCATAACACGTGGGCTCAGAGACAGGCTGCCTGGATGTTGTCTCCAGCCCCACTGTGTCATTGCTATGTCAGCTTGGGCCTCAATGTCCTCATCTGTACAATGGCAATAAGAAGAGTCCCTCCTTGGTAAGGAGGACTATTCGTTAGCTCATTTTAGCAGGTACTCCTGAGCCAAGTACTCCTCCAGGCAGAAGAGACAGGTCATGAAGAAAACAGATAAAAGTCACCACCCTTATGACGGTGACATTCTGGTGGGAAAAGAATGTGACTTCATAAAAATAAAAACACTGCACTAAGCACCACAAGAGTTACATGAGCAAATCATTCAAAACAAAGCCTGATCTATAGTTATGTTCGATCAGTGTTTGTTTTCTTACTATTTCTATGATTGTCATTTTCTAGCAACACCCACGGGGTTACCTCCATGGCAGGACTCCTGGAGTCTGCACAGAGAACACATGCCCTATAGGTAGGCGTCAAAGCCTCTGCCTGCTCCGGAGTTGAGAGGGAGTTAAACCTATGTCCTTTACCTCCCCCTCCCTGCTCGCCCTTGTTCTCTACATTGATTATACGTTGGGGCTTTAGCAGTCCTGCTGGCCCCAGGAGCCCTCTCTGTATCCATAACTGAATTACCATTTTGTTCCAGCTCACAAGAGCACCAGTGTGGGAACACCACAGGCCAGACGGAATTTTGGAGACCCTGTCATTTGTTAGAAATTTTCTCTGGCTGCCCTTGTATTAACTGCCATATATTTGGCTCTCAGGCTCAGGAGTGGGGCTAGGGTGGGAAAGGAGTAGGGGTTTCTTGCTTAAAAACATCCATCAAGTTTCTCTCTGGGCTGTCCCATCCAGCCTTCCGGAGTATTCTACTCCATGGCT
This sequence comes from Hyaena hyaena, assembly GCF_003009895.1. NCBI lineage: Eukaryota > Metazoa > Chordata > Mammalia > Carnivora > Hyaenidae > Hyaena > Hyaena hyaena. The sequence goes on from NW_024080980.1 coordinate 1,475,453, forward strand.
GCCCAGAGGACAGGACACAACCCCAGAGAATGGGCAGGGAGAAAGGTGGGGAGTGAGGGGAAGTCTGTCTTCCAAACACACTTCTCCCCTCTCTGAACAAACCCATGACCACAGGGGAAACTGAGCCAATGAAGATGCTAAGGCAAGACCCCACCTCACTCTTGTCTTAAATCCATCCCTGTTACAGCAGGTCAAATGGACTTCTTCAGGATAAGGCCTAGAGGAGAGTTTGCAAACTGGGATCATGGGCAAAATCTGGCCTACAGATGTGTTTTGCCTGGTCTGAACTATTTTCAATAAATTCAAAGCCAATGTTTAAAACCCAGGATATTTCACATAAAAAATTCAGATTTCGGGCTTCCCTTGGGCGCATGTTCTCGGACGGCTGGAGTAGAGTACAGCTCACTCTCAACAATATGCCCTCTACAGTTTGTAGCAGGCCCCACCACTCCCTATTGTCTCCTAACACGACGAGGAGAGACATTTGCCTTTGGGATTTCACTAGCCTTATTGTCTTCCATAGAAGACAAACACTTCTCTGACCTTGGCTCAATAAAGCCTGAGAGACCAAAATGTAGATTGATATTTTTCCCCAGTAACCAGCTTACTTCATTCACTGTGCCAACAGCCTGGGTTCTGTGTGCACATCAGTTTCTACTTTTTGGTCCAGTATACAACCAATATAAGAGCCACTGATCACACTTGACTGTTTACATTTAAATGAATTAACATTTGAAATCTTCATTCCTGGGCACACTAGCCACATTTCAGGTACTCGATAGCCAATTGCAGGTAGAGGCTCCCATGATGGGCCGCCCAGAATAGAGGATTTCCATCATCTCCGGAATTTATATTGGTCAGCTCTGGTAAGACTTACATATAAGAATGGGAGGCTACTGGCAAATTAAAACACTTACTGAGCAGTCCTCTGCATCTGCACTGGGTGCCGCAGGGAAGCTGCTGCCTTCCTGCGGTTCACAAACTAGGCAGAAAGCCATAGGCAAGGACAAGAGGCAATGGAAAGTGCCTGGTGCAGCCACGAGGCCTCTCTCAGTGCTCCAGAACAGGAGCAAGACTCACGATACAAAGTAATGCTTTGCTTGTCCATCACCTGTGCTCTCGGTCCAGAAACAGAGATTCCCTGTGTCCTCATGGAGATGCTGCCTAGACACCGGGGGCTTGGCCCCACATGTTTTGGGGGCTCCTCAATCTAAACACACAAGGAGAGTTGAGTTGGGCTTAAGGGCTCCCCCTCACTGCCGGGACTCCTTCCCTCAGCACTGGCCTCCATATCCACGACGCCTGCTCCGACACACCCCACCACCTGTGTCTCCTGCCCCCACACACCATTCCTCAAGGCGGTCCTGCTCCCAGGGCTTCCCAAATCCACACCCTGCCCACCTCCAGGGCTCCACCTCCAGCCCCTTGCCCTTCCCTCTCCTAGATCTGAAGACGATACACCTGGGACCCTGATCCTCAGGATGACGCTCTCCACAACAAACTAATTTCCAAGGATATTTACTTTTAACAGAAAATTTCCAAAGACTAGGTATCAAGGTGAAAGAGCTACATCTAAGTTGTGAAAATTTTCAGCCTAATTGCTTGGAAAGAGCATCACATTGGTGGTTGAAGGGCCCACCTTCAAGTCCTTCGTATTTGTGTTTGTGAACTGGCCATCACTCAGCATCAGTGCTAAGTTATTCTATTACTGATCTCTAAAATGGGTTTAATAACACCAGCCTTAACAGTTGAGGGGTTAAGGATTCAATGAGATAATACATAAGAAAGCCATAAAGCCCAATGCAAATATATGTTATTAGTATTGAAAGGAAATTATATTTGGACACCCAGCAGAGTGCCCAGTAAACACAAGAAGTTTGTTGAAAACTATTTTTTTATATGATCCTGGAGAAGAGGCTGAGGGAAGATACTTTTAAGCAAAGGGGACCTTTGACATGCTCCCAAGATCAGATCACACAGATGGATGCCTACACAGAAGCAGGAGTTCTGAATCCTTTTAGTACCAAAGACTGTTCTAGTCACCAAGTGAAGTGATGGATTCTTCTCAGGATGATTTTTTTTAAAAATGTATAAAATAAAAGACATAGGGTCCCAAAGACAATCAATTATATTGAATACATTGTACTGAATACATTACATACTGAAATAAAGTTTCAGTATGTACTTTCTTTTATGTATTTTATGTATTTATGTATTATGTATTTATTTATTTTATGTATGTATGTATTTTAAACCTAAAAAATAAATTTATGGTATAGTAACACATGTTCTTCTTTATTAACACATTAATTGGTGTTGCATGTAAGTGATGAATCACTGATTTCTACTCCTGAAACCAATATTGCAGTATATGTTAACTAACTAGAATTTAAATAAAATTTGAGGGGGCGTCTGGTGGCTCAGTTGGTTAAGTGTCCAACTTCGTCTCAGGTCATGATCTCACAGTTCGTGGGTTCAAGCCCCGCATTGGGCTCTGTGCTGACAGCCAGCTCACAGCCTGGAGCCTGTTTCAGATTCTGTGTCTCCTTCTCTCTCTGACCCTCCCCTGCTCACGCTGTCTCTCTCTCACAAATAAATAAAACATTAAAAAATAAATAAATAAATAAAATTTGAGGGGGAAAAAGCACCCTTTTGCCAGGAGCTGCACCAGCCTCTCTGGATGGCAGTCACAGCAAGGAAATGGCAGTGTTTGCACAGCTCCTGCCATGAGAAATGAAAACTGGTATCTCCTTCTGCTACTACTGGCTCATGTTGTGCTGGTATTGACCAGGCCTCACAATATTCCATATCAGACCAATATTCTGAACACAGATACCTCATAAGAAAAAGCATATTCCTGCCTTTGCAAGAGAGATTTTAGATGAAAGCTCTATGGATGATTGTCAAAAGGCTCTTCCTATGGGCCTTGCAGATCCAAGACTTAGGGGGTTAAGAACACAAGAATTACAATTGAGCCTGGCCCCGAGACAAAGAGCCTAATTTAGAGTTAAGGTACAGATAAGGGCAGAACTTATTAATACTTACACCTTCTCCTAACTGGTGATGTATGGCAGTCCCTTCCCCAAGGCCTACTTTCTGCAAACACCCTCCCTTACAGGTGGCTGGGATGAGAATAGATAAGAGTAGCTAAAGCATTACCCACAAACACAGGCCGACATATTTAGGGCCTCCATGGTGTTCACACATTCAGCATCAAATAGGTTTCCACAAACAACTTATGAACCAACTCAAAAACATTCATCTGAGAGCCAGACAGAATGACTCTTAGCCCATCTATACACTTAACCTATGACCTAACTTTAGTGTTATTAACTTAGAACAAATATGTATCCTGTCTTTTACTAAGAATACCCTGCTAAATCTTTAGTTATAAGATTTACTTAACCTCACTATAATTGGAATAGTTCTGCAGGAATATTTCTGTAAAACCTGCTTCTGTACACTTTCCAAAACATCTTATCACAAAGAGTTATCCATTGTAAAAATTCCTTTTTCTGATGTCATGTTATCATTTAACCTATAAATAAAGACACCAAAACCGACAGGATAGAGATGCCTGCCTGGTGATCAGAAAGAATCTCAGGACTCTCTCACTCTCTCTCTCTCGCCGACACCGTCCATCCTTCAGGGACCCCTGGACCTGCTGGAGCCGCCTCGGCCTCCAGCACCCTTTGAACCCTTCATGCTTTAAAACTGTACCAAGTAAGTAAGCTATTACAACAATTACAGTTTAAACCCATTCACCCTGGGAGTGAGTGGCACTGCAGGGGAGCTGAGTGCATGTGGGCAAAGAGCCAGGAGCCTTTCCTCACTCTCAGTGCAGTGACTAAACAGAGTGGCATTGCCCAGTCAGCCATCTACACCCCCACCCCAACGGGAAATGAAGGGATTTTAACTAGCGTTTCAAGAGAGAATGTTCTGGGGGGAGAAAAAAAGGAATACAATAGCATCTTTGTCGTTGCAATAGGATCTCTAGAGTGCCAGAAGTGAGGGTAGTTGGGGGAGGAGGGTGAGACAGAACCCAGGCAACTGACTGTTTGAGCTGCCTGGGCCCGGGGCCCTGCAGACAGTGGCTGGTGTACAGGGAGGCCGGGAGTGAGTGCTCACACTGTCTAGGAGGCCACTGCTGCCGCCAGCCAGTCCCTGAGCTGGGGTCCAGTTCCCCCAGGAGGTACACACTGAGCCTCTGTATGGACAGACAACAGAGCCACTCTGTCCTAGAGAAAGAAGCTTGTGTGTCCTGCCCACCTTCCTCAGAGCACAGGGATGGACATCCAAATGGCCCATTCACTAGCCATCCCAGCCTGGAGCCCTCACACTGCCTGCAGCCTCCACCTCCGGTGCGTCCCAGACAGCACAACCCAGAGCCCCATCCCAGCCTGGGCACAGCTTGAGCCTTTTGCCCCTCCCTCCCTTACCTCCCTCCCCTGCTTCCTTCCTTCTGGGTGGCCATCAGTTATCACGTTATCCTTGGGGCTGGAGTTCACTCATCTCCTTTGGGGAAAAGAGTGAAGCGTGCCATGCTTGGTGCCATGCTTTTTGAAATTATGACTCTCTGATATTTACTATATTGGATATGACTATATTTGGGTCTTCTCTTCCCACCTCAGGATGACACCAAGCATTTAAAAGTACTAAAGCAATTTTTTAAAAAATTTAAATCTTTGCCCTCAGTTTATAGTCCAGACGGGAAGATGGCCCTAGACAACACTACCCAACTAAGTACTTAGCTGGATTGTAGAAACTATTGAAGGGGGTATATGCTGCTCATTTACGTATATCAAGGAGTAGATTCACATGGATAATCTCCTTCCAGGAAATATGGAAAATGAGATACAAGGGACAGAATTGTCAAGACAATTCGCCAGCGCCTGACGCATTGGGGGTGAATGCACAGCACTAGTGCAAAACCAGTCTGGACAGAGGCCAGGCCAGCCACTGGATCGCCAAGTTTCTTCTGCTGTTAACCCCTGTCCCCCCGCCACTACCACCACAGCAGGAGCACGGGGCTGACGCCAGACATGTGAAGCGCGGAGAGTCAGTGTCAGTGAGCCTTTGCCAGCCAGGCCAGTGGAAAACGTCACTGCTCTGCCAGAGAGCAACAAGCTGCTGAAACCAGCCCAGGACACTGTGCCTGGTACAGCCCCGGCGCCACGTGTCCCCTGAGCGCCAGGATCATAGGCTGTGAGAAGCTGCAGCCTGCTCCTCCAAGGGGCCAGTCCTTCTTGTCTCTGAGCCTCAGTCCCCTCATCTTACATCCACACATCCCAGCTCTGACTCTTCTCTTTTTCTCTCCCTTTCTCTCTTCTAGCCTCTCCCCTCTGGTGTCTTCCACCAGTTCTCTGGCTGGTAACATTTCTGAAAGAATCCCTACCTGACTTGGCTTTTATACATGGAGCCGTGGACCTGCTGCCTGAGCCAAAATGAAAGCATTTGAATTCTCCAGATGGCTCTGGAAGAGGCTGTTTGCTCATTGCAAGCAAACACCCTCGAAAGCCAAACAAAAACTGCCCACAAGTAAACAGCATGTGACATAGCCCCTTCCTGCGGCCACTTAGTAGAAACCCAAAGTCAAGCCTGTGGCAGGAGGGAAAGCTGGGGATGGAGAGATGGAGGAGCTACAGGCAAGGTGGCGGGGGACAATATAACCAACACCATGCTCATTTATTCTTGCGACTACCCCTATCCAACATTGATGATTATAAGGGCAGAACCAATTTAGATTAAGGGAGGAATGTCCAACACTTCACTGTGGCTCTTAACAATATAACATAATAATCTGTTTTATAGAATTAAAATGATTAGTATCATTTTTAAATAAGTTACTTCTACATCATGATTACTTCTAAGTGTGACTAGTTAAAGGGCATTAGAAGATAAATAAAAATGAAGACGAAGAGAGAGAAGGAAGGCAGACAAGGGGTCTGTATAGCTATATGCCTGAATAGGAAACAAATCACTCCTGACCTGTCTGGGCTCCCTATCTGAGGTTACCAAGGACTAGCGGCTCTCCCACCCAAATATATCCCCTCTCAGCTGCTCCTCCCAGCCAGTCACAGGGTCCATCCTCCCTCATGTCTGTCCAGATCACCTTCCTTTCCCAGATGCTCCCCTCCACTCCCTGCAGCCTCCTCTCCCTCTGAAACTGCTCTCTAAAATACAAACACATCCCACCCCCCCATGCCCAAACTTCCATTGCCCTCACTGCCCTCCGGATATTAACACAAATCCACCCATGCCCGAGAGCCAAACTCTGCTTCCAGCCCTATTTCCAGGAGGTTCCCCCTAACTCACTTCCACCCAACTTTTGACAGCTCACTTCTGCCTCCAGAGCTTTGCACATGCTGTTCCTTCTGCTAGGCTGCCTTGCCTTCTGGTTGTTCTAGTATTTTAACTTACAGTACAACTACAGTCTCTGCGGACAGTTCTAGGAGTTTTCACACGCATGTGTAGAACCACCACCACAATCAGGAGACAACAGCTCCATCACTCCAAAAGCCTCCCTTGTGCCCTGCGTTTGGAGTCACAGCCTCTCCATCCCCAACTCCTGGCAACCACCACCTGTTACCTACGCCCTGCCCAGAATGTCAGATAAATGGAATCGCACAGTAGGTGGCCTTTTGAAATTGGTTTCTTCCGCTCACCAAAGTGCCTTTGAGACTCATCCCAGTGTTGTGTGCAGCCGGAGACTGTTGTCTCTATTGCGTGGTATGGCTGGACCTCACCCTGTTGGTCCAGTCTACAGTTGAGGACATTTGATTTGTGTCTAGTTTGGGGTAATTATGTATAAAGCTACTATACACATTTGGATCCAGCTGTTTTTCATTCTTCTGGGGTAAATACATAGGAATAGGGTTGCTGGGTTCTGTGGGGAGCATATGTGTAACTTGACAGGAAACTGACACACTGTTTCCCAGTGTGGTTCAATCACCGTACATTTCTACCTGTAATGTATGAGCGTTACTGCGCGCCCTGGTCAGCACTTGATATAGTCAGGGCATTTTGCTTTTTAGCTATCCAAATAGATAATCGTGGCTTCTCTTTTCTTCAGTTGACAAAAGCCAGGCCATCCTTAGACATGCCCCATGCCTCCTCAGTCCTCGGAAGCGCCCTTCCTCACCAGAGCATTTAGCTCACAGGACAGAAACGTTTCTTCGTGCCTCCCTCTCCCTGAACTTACCACCTGCTCTGCCTTACACACATACCCACACAGGCGCGCACACAGATGGCAACACCAGACTGCATACTCCCCAGGGGCAGGGTCTCTGTTACTCATCTTTGTATTTTCTGCTCTAGCACTATGTCTGGCTTACAGCGCATATTTTCTGAATGAATGGGTGAACAGCATTGCAGCAGAGAGAGAGAGAAAGAAAGAGCACTAATACACACTTAACATAAGATTGTGAATTCCCCTTTCGTGGCCTTCTAGATGAGCCACTCTGGAATTTCAAAGCCACTGGGATAGACTCAAGCTCTGCCTAAAAGAGACACAAGTTCATTGAGAATCAGTCAAGACCTAGAGAGCAGTGTTTCCCACTTCCCCTTCTCCCTCCCTTTCACTCTTAACACCCACTCACCACTGAGTTCACCAGCTGCTATCATAAAACACCTTCCAGCCTCCACTCAGTGAGCAGTTCCAGGGCCACCCAGCTGGGCCCTTGGGAATACAGCCATATCCCAGGCCACTTTGAAGAATAGGTGTCTGTATGTGTGTGTTGGGGCTGGGGATCCACACAGAGAAGGGCAGGCTGGGGGTCACCCACAAACCATTGTTCCAGCCTCACACATGGCCCTTCAGATGCAGACTTGTGTAGACACATCCAGACAATGGGGGACAGCAAGCCCAGCCCCCCAGATGGAAACACCTCCACAGTCCCATCAAAAAGGGATCCAAGCAAAGACAGCCCAGGTTGTTCACATACCTGGGCCTCGTGGAAACCCGATGCACTCTGTTATCTACACTGGTGCCTTGGATGGTGAGGGAGGGCTGGGCCTCCCAGGTCTGTTCCAAGGGGACTGTCACCATCTTTGAGGCCCATCAGAAGCACATTTCTTTCTCTGGCCCCTGAAACAACTAAGGAACCCATTTCTTTGTGAGGCCTATTCCCCACCCCCACTCCCAACCCACTACTTTGTGAATCAGCCTCTTCTTGGGTTATTTAAAACCCTCTGCTCCCTGGCCAGTCCTGTGCAGAGCCTGGCTCACCTATGCAGCAGGTTACAGGGGTGCCACAAGAGAAAGGGTATAAAATTCCCCATGGGCTCCAAAGGCTGGAATGTCATGGTTCCCAGTTCAGATTCCAAAACGAGTTTCGCCTCTTTTCTTCAGCTGAGCCTGAGAAACGTGGGCCAGGTGGCTGGCTAGAGCACCCCAGCATTAGACCTCAGGGGCCTGTGGCTGAGTGGGGACTGTATGTTCACCCAGTGTTCAGCAAGGAGGCCCAGGGCACACAAACTGGGCAGACATCTCCTGCAGGCTGGGTATTTCCTTCCTGGTGAGAAGAAAGGAGCAAGAAAACTGCTTTAGAATAGAATCTGTCTGCAGGTGATCAGTACTTAGAGTTCCAGTAGCCCCTCTGTGACTGGTGGTGAATGAAAGTGCACCAGCGACTTCCCTACCATTTGTTTTTAGGTTCTGACAAAAAGAAAACTATGTTGTGGGTCTTCTGTAAAGCCCTCATTCTTACAGCACCTTTGGGGCACCTAACGTTTCACTTCCATTGATTCCATTTGATCCTTATAACAGTCCATTATTATAACCCCATGCTATAGAGGGGCCTGAAGCTCAGAGCACTGGAGTCCTTGCTCAGAGCCATGTGGTAGCCTAGCCTGGCACAAACCTCATTCTGATTTTAAACCCTGTGTCCTTTCCTTTGCTACTCCAAGCTGCACCAAATGCCTCGTATATGAAGAAGCTACAGAGAACTAGGAGAACTGGGCTATAATGAGCTCTGGGTAACGTTGAGAAGGTCACATCTCTTCTACGATCTCAGTTCCTTCACCTGGAGATTCCCCTCTAAGTCTTAACCACCAGCAATTTCAGCTCTTGGTTCTTTTGAAGAGAACTGACCCATGTGTGAGTTCTCCTGGGACCCTCTACCTCTGTGGCTGCCTGTCTGATGCCATGCCCCCAGTACAGAGTGAAGACAGACAAGAGGAAATGTCTCCCACACCCATGCTCTGGCCCTCAAAGGTAACTGCAGTAAAATCTTTTATAAAGAGACTAAAACAATTTGTTCCTGTGAGCTTGTCTGATTTCCACTTAGCCAGGCACTCAGATCCCCATTTCCATGGATAATCAGAAGCTGGCTGCATGCCACTGAAAACAGCTCCAAGGTGGGAACAACCTCAAGTCCACAAGCAGAGAGATGATTATCAAAACCACGGTGCTGAGCACTGCAAGCATGGCTATGAGTATTTTTTGGAGATGCAGAAATGGAATATGTTTTGACAAAAAGTGGAGTGAAACAAACTATAAAACTGCATGTTTTTAGTTGATATAATGTCAGCTCTTTAAAACAATACTCAGGGGTGCCTGGGTAGCTCAGTTAGTTAAGCATCCAACTTCAGCTCAAGTCATTATCTCATGGTCTGTGAGTTCGAGCCCCAAGCCCATCTCTGTGCTGGCAACTCAGAGCCTGGAACCTGCTTTGTATTCTGTGTCTCCCTGTCTTCCCAGTCCCCCCCGCCCCCCTGCTCATGCTCTGCCTCTCTCTCAAAAATAAACATTTAAAAAATAATAATAATATTCAAAGAGATTAGGAAATATGCCAAAATGATACCCACAGTCATCTATAGAAGTTGGCAGTATGGCCATATATATGATCAGGAAGAAAATGTTTTTTTACAATCTTTTATTAAAAAATTTTTTAATGTTTGTTTATTTTTGAGAGAGAGAGAGCGTAAGCAGGAGAGGGGCAGAGAGAGAGGGAGACAGAATCTGAAGCAAGCTCCAGGCTCTGAGCTGTCAGCAGAGCCTGACGTAGGGCTTGAACTCATGAACCATGAGATCATGACCTGAGCCAAAGTTGGATACTTAACTGACTGAGCCACCCAAGTGCCCCAGGAAGAAAACATTTTTTAAAGTTGGCAATAATAATCTTAACTTCTTCTATCAATATTTTTCATCTGAGTTCTGGGTCTTAGCACACACCAAGTACCTGCCATCATTGTAAGGAAAGATGGCAGGTGTCTGTCTCAATCTTAGCTTCGGAAACACACACACCAAGCCCTGCCAGAAACCCCACACCCCCTTCAGGATGATCAAAAGTACCCTCACAGGTCCCGCACTCAGTGTTCACTTCTGCAAAAAGACATCTAAGGACGCCAGACTTTTAGCTTTATATTCCTAACTCAGAGTTTCTCATTTGATGTGCCTTGAATCAGTAATATGACAGTGTCAAGGAATTACTAGATAAAGGCTACCATATTCAAACAAGCTGGGGAAGTTCACATCTCAGTTTTAATGAATTACAAGAGGTTTCTCTGTGGAATGATCCTGTAAGAGGGACACAGAAGACATATCATTTGCAGATGAAGTTCACCGACAACTTCTATTTAGGACTATCTCAAGGAACTCCTGCTCTACAGATTCAGGGATATCTGGGGAAGCGCACTTCCTGTTCCCTCAGCCTTCTAGCCGTGTGCTTCTCAGTCTTGGCTGCACACTAGGGTCACCTGGACAGCCTTAAAAACAAATCCCTTGGTCTGGGTCTGGTCTGGATTTGGTCTGGGGAGTAGTCTGAGCCAGGGCTGAGAACCACTTCTTCCTCACACCATCATAATTGTACATGCTAAGAAGTCAACACCAGACTGGGGTCCAACCTCAAAATTATTCATGTACCATCCATTTTTGAAGCTAAATGGAACCTCAAAGGAGGTCTAGTTCAAGCTCTCATTTTATAGAAGAAGAAACTGAAGTTTCCAAAGGATCAGCCCCCCACCTCTTCCAATGCTTGTTCTGGTCAGTGACAGGCTATACCTTGGGCCCCCAGCCTCTGGACCACAGGACCCTTCATTCAGAGGTTGAAGCAAACAAAATCTTCAGATCTCCAAGGCCATTTTACTGCCAGAGGTTGTTTTATCAGGCCACCCATCTCTCTGGCAAGTGGACCCTGACACAAATGAAATTCTGACTCAAGTCCTCTTCCTAACTAAAGACAAGAAGCCAGGAGACTGCACGCTCACAAGGACCGACTGGAAGCCCACACGGGCAGTAGAGCAAACACATCGATGCACCCTTAGGCTGCTAGAGCAGACAGAGGGTACTTTCTCTGTGCACCCCACCTCCATCGCAGGCAGCCTGAGAAGCTATCACGCACACCTTTAAAATCAAGAGACTCCTGCATACTTGTGACAACCTTCTGAGTTGATGGCTTTGGCCCCTACCCTCTTCTGGCAATATTCTTGCCCCTGAATATGGAATTTTATAGTAAAAAAATCTCCATGCTTTTCAGTTTCACATCGTGTACCTCCGATTACTCCCCTTTTTCTTTTTTCTTTTCTTTAAGTTTATTTATTTATTTTGAGAGAGAGAGAGAGTGCACGCGCACACACGAGCTGGTGAGGGGAAGAGAGAAAGGGAAAGAGAGAGAATCCCAAGCCAGCTACAAACTGTCAGTGTGGAGCCCAATGGCGAGACTTGAACTTACAAACCAAGAGATCATGACCTGAGCTGAAATCAAGATCGGATGCTTAACCACCTGAGCCACCCAGGTGTCCCAACTTCCCCTTTTCAACCTTAAGATTCCATTATTTCTCTCTTTAGCAGCTTGAGAAAAAAACCTATGAGCATTGGAGAAAGGGCACCCTCCTATTGACCAGCTCTTGGTCGCTAGTCCCCACAACTCTCCGACACCTTTGCATCAGGGGAGCTGTTCCCTCAGAGACCCTCCATCCTACAGAAGAATCTCCAGGTGCCCTTCTAAACTCCAGGCCCACAGCTAAGCTCCCCGAGAAGTATCTCCAGTAAGCTCTAATCTGATCTCTGTGAGTTTAAGAGTGGGAAGGGGGGAGTGGGTCATAGAAGCAGATAGAAGAGCCCTGTGGGTGCCTTCAGAGTTCAAGGTCAATCTGGCCTCCTGCCCCTCTCCCTCTCCCCCAGGGTAGGGCAGTGATCAGCTGGAGCTGGCGGGTGGAGCTGCTGGGCGTTTCCAACCCGAAGCAGAGCTAATAAGCAGCCAGTCCAGAGGGAAGCCCCTTTCCTAAGGCTGCACAAACAGCCTGGGTCTCACCCTCAAAGGGTCTGTCTTTTCTGCGGGCTGGTGTCCGTGAGTTTTACCAGTGGAAAGGAACGGTTCACAAGTGCTTCAGCTTCCCGAATAACATCCCAGACCAACCAGCACTTCTACACCTGCCCTGCGGTCCAGGAGATAGAGCCAGGAGCTGGACCCTTACCGGAGTCAATCTATTTCTACGAGGATTGAGGTTCAGGCAGGGTGTGCGGGTCCATAATGAAAGCTCCCTTATTATGGTCATCCCCGCCTAGGAAAGCAGCAAAGCTAATTGCCCACCCTCTCTCCGCAACACCCCCTCCCCTGCACGCCTTGTCCTAGGTGCAGAAATAAGAGCCGCTGCAGCCCCCAAGCCACCTTCCGGAACAATTCCACCTTCAAGCGCCCAGAGCTGTGCGCACTGTCCGCGGCGACCCGCCTGGGTGCCCACCCGATCCGCCCACCCGAGCGTTCCCTCTCGAGATTTCCTACCATGGCGCCCACAGTGACTGGACCCGCTCCTGGGATCTCTCAGCTGGCTCGCCGGCTCATCCCACCGCCCCGGGGTCGCCACTTGCTCCGTGACTCTCCAGGCTTCCCTAGACGCGAGTTTCCCCAGACCGAAGGTCCACAGCTTCCCAGCAGCCAAGTGGCGCCACGACTCCTGGGTGTGCAGTGCGCTCGGGGATGCTCCGCAGGTGGGGTTGTTAGAGGAGCTCCGGGAGAATGCACGCGGAAGCTGCGTGTCTGGGGGTGCAGGAGCCCTTCTGCACCCGCGAGCCTCCGCGTTCAGCTAGGGACTTTTGCAGAGTGTGCGATGTCCCTGCTGCGCGTCCCAGCCCAGCCTCCCCACTTCCCCGAAAGCTAGGGAGGAGGAGCTCCTTTCACAATAAAAGCCCCGACCTTGGCTCCGGCAGCCGCAGCCGCCAAGAGCAGGGGCCCAGGTGCTAGAAAGGAACGGGTCCCGCCCGCCCCGCGCTGAGCTGAGGCCGGGCGGCAAAGCAGCAAGACCTGGCAAGTGGTCTTGATTCCTCCTCCGAGGTGTGAGGGTGCTCCCAGAGCCGGGGCAGTCAAAGGAGGGAGTAGAGAGGGAGAGGGAGGGGGAGGAGAGGAAGGGGGGGAAGAGGGCCGGGCCGGCCCATCGAGGGTCGCCAAAACTGTGCTCTTCCTTGCAAAGTCACAGAAAGATAAGTCTTTCCGCTGGCATCTCCTAACCTTACTTGGGCTCAGAACCCCAGGACGGTTTGGAAGGAAATATGGTAGAAGAGCCTTCGGACGTTTGTCACAATGGACATTTTTCCCCCTTGAGAACTAATCAGTGTTTGATCGCTGGAAGTAAGTGGCTGATACCGACCCCTCTGCTCTGGATGCATACAGTGTTTGCATCCCCTAGGTCACAATCGAGGCAGGATCTAAGGATTCATAGAGTGTTTGTGTCCCCTGGCACAGTGGAGGCAGGACCTAAGGGTCTGCATGCTCCTTGTTGGAGAGAAGGCTAGGCTGGGAGTCCACAGTCCTGGAATGGGGGAGGGGGGGAAGGGGTCGCTCTGTTAACAGCTGAGTGACATTTAATAGTTGAGTCACCTTTAACTGGTGCCTAGATGTCTTTGAGACCTGTCCCTAAGTAGACCAACGTTTGGATCTCAGGATTCTTAAGAGCCTATAGGCATGAAGGTAGAGGAGAGGGCAGAGTCAGCAGTAGACAGAATCTGGGAGCCAAGCTGGAAAGATGGAAACAAGAATCATCACTAGATGGTCTGAAACCATCTTCCCAGGAGTCACGGCCATGGAATGCTTCGAGGGTGTCACTGATGACAGTGCTTCTAAAGGAAGACAAATATTCAGAGGGTTTCCTTAAATTGCGTATGGTGTCGGGAGACCGGTGGAAGGGAAAGGATTTCTCCAGTCCTTTTTATGTTCCAGATGCTTCCCACAGATTATTTCATTTCATCGTTACAAACAGTCCTAAGAGAGAAAATTTATTACCACCATTTTACAAGTGAGGAGACTGAGGATTGGGGAGCTGAAGTGACTTTCCTAAAGCCAGATAGTGAGTAAGTCGTTTTTAGCAAACCAAAAAAAGCCTATTCCTTAGAGGAAGAGAGGAAGAGGAAGAAACTGATAAACCAGGAACAGGAGGCAGGATGCAGTGCCAAAGACTGCAGCGTGTAAGGAGATTAGGGCACAAGGGGAGCACAGAAGAATCTGAACCCTGGATGAGGACAGTGACGGAGCAGGAAGCGGACCCTGCAGGCTGTTTCGTTCAGACTGCTGAGGAAACAATGTGGTCTTTTGAGCCTCCTTTTCTGACTACAACCTACATAAGATGTACATTCTAGGGGCACCTGGGTGGCTCAGTCGGTTAAGTGTCCGACTCTTGATTTCAGTTCAGGTCATGATCTCATGGTTCTTGAGTACAAGCCTTGCATCAGGGGCTCTGTGCTGTCAGTACAGAGCCTGCTTGGGACTCTCTCTTGCTCCCTCTCTCTCTGCCCCTCCCTCATGCGTGCGCTCTTTCTCTCTCTCTCTCAAAATAAATCAACATTAAAGAAAAAGAAGATGTACATTCTTGGCCATGACTCTTTACATAAACATTTATGTATAAATGTCATTAAAATCAAGTTTTTAAAACAGCATTACATGGGATGCACTCTGACGTTTTCTATTCTATCCCATTATAATTATTTGTAATGGTGAGCTCAAGTCATTATGTTTATTTCAATAGTATATACTAATAAGTACTGTATGAAAAACGCTACACTAGGAAGTGGAGCAGACATATTCTTTTAAACTAATGTTTTCAAATGGTTTTGTGGTATTCTGCAGAATTTATCTGCGATATAGAAAAAGAATTTAAGAGGGAGGGATTCTTTGGCCAACTTTGAGAACACTGAGCACAGTCAAGCAGACTCTCTCTCTCTCTCTCTCTCTCTCTCTCTCTCTCTTTTTGGCAGTAGGACTTGTCAGAGCCTTCAATGCTACTATACATTGAGATTTTCTGAGGAAGGAGGAAAGTGACTAGTTTTTTCCAGATTTACTGGATGCTAAGCTCTGTTTCTGTGGATTCTTGGGACACACTTGGGAACAGCTGCTCTAGGATCTACCTAGCCAGGTGAATTGTCAACATAAGAACAGAGTCAAAATCCTACATTCTGAAGGCAGATTCCCAAGCGCAGCCTCATTTTGTTCACCTGATACCCTGCTCAGCTAAGAAGGGGCCCAGATGGTGAATGTAGGACCTTCATTTGTAAATGAACAACTGTCACTTTTGTAACCCAGACTGAATGGAAGCAGTCAGGATTCCAGGAGTGCCCAAGGCCGGGTAAGCAGGGAAAACTGAGTTCTGGACCTGCTGAACCCAGGACACACCTGGACCTGCAGTGATTCCAGCTGCCCTTCATGGAATCCTGCCTAGAAAAAGCACCTCCCCTTTCTTTATTAACCCCTAGTTCCTTCCAGCTGTGAAGTGCTCTAATTCAGACCACTGGTCCATAATACCTTAGATGTGATCATTTACTTCCCTGATAACATCCTCCTGCACAGGGCCATGCCCATGGCTGTGACTCTGTGACCGACATGTCTACATTCTGACAGTCTTTGACATGCACTTTTTCTTTCCCTGGCCCCCTGCTTCCTCCCTCTCCGTGCATTATTTGCTGCACACTCTGTAATGGATGTTAATGTCAAGAACGAGGAAGAGGTACCACTGCATTAGAAAACTCTCTGGCTATCGGGGTGCCTGGGTGGCTCAGTTAGTTGGGCTACCAACTTCAGCTCAGGTCATGATCTCGCGACGTGTGAGTTCAAGCCCCGTGTTGGGCTCTGTGCTGACAGCTCAGAGCCTGGAGCCTGCTTCCGATTCTGTGTCTCCCTCTCTTTCCACCCCTCCCCTGTTCATGCTCTGTCTCTCTCTCTAATTAAATAAACATTTAAAAACATTAAAAAAAAAAAAGAAAACTCTCTGGCTATCTACCTAAGCTACATATACACGAGCCCTGTGACCCAGCAAATCCTAGACCTTTAGCCAACAGAAATGCCTACACATGTGCCTCAAAAGCCACATACAAGAAAGTTCACAG
Organism: Hyaena hyaena; assembly: GCF_003009895.1. NCBI lineage: Eukaryota > Metazoa > Chordata > Mammalia > Carnivora > Hyaenidae > Hyaena > Hyaena hyaena. The sequence goes on from NW_024080980.1 coordinate 1,491,765, forward strand.
TAGCATTACTTGTGATCATCCCAAACGAGAAACAACCCAAATATTAATCAATAGTAGAGACAATATGTAGATTGTGGTATATTCACACAATGCAGTGCTTTACAGCATTGGCAGCTCGTGAACTACAGCCACACACGAACATTCTGCGGAGGGAAAGAAGGCAGCCAGGAAAACAGACCTACATGGGCTTTCATTTGTATGAAGTACACAAACAGGCAATGCTGATATCTGCTGTGCGAAGTCAGGTGAGTGGTTACCTAGGGGAAAGTGAGGCCTGAGAAGGAGATGTGAAGAGGCTTTTGTGGTGCTGCTAGTGTTTTTTGTTTGTCAGTTTGGCTACTAATTTTTGCACCAATTACAGCTGAAAATAAATCAATACTGTAATACTTAAAATATGTGTACCTTTCTGTATGCACGCGAAATAAAAATTAGCACATACTGTCTTTAGCCTCAAAGGACTCATGATCTAGCCTAGCAGTCTCCAAACTTTTAGTATTATTCAACTCAGTCCCAATGAGGTTTTGAATATATCCCCCAATACGTGCATTACCTACCTACAAATTACTTCAGTGTACCACTTTATTTTCTACTTATTATAAAATGTACGACAATAAAAACAACAAAATTTTGAAAGGCTTAGGTTAATACAGCAGAAATAGAAATTTAAATGTTTCTTTTCACACCTTAAGGGGTGTTTCTATAACATGAATGGGCTGCTGATGTCTCATTCTGAAAACCTGGGGCCAGTCTGATGGGCAAGAACAACAGGTGAACATATCAGTGTGATAAAAAGTAAGTAGGAAGCAGGCCTTCCCCCTTCTCCCCCACCTTAGGGGGACTTCCCAGACATGAGGCCTGTGCTTGGGGGCAGGGCTTTCCTGCAGAGCTGCTAGAGTACAGACAGCATCGTACCTTGAACTTGAGACTTAAATCAGACTCGGCCTTGCGGGCTTTGAAGATTTGACGAGAGCATAAAAAGGGTCATTTTAAAGTTTTGAATCAAACAGTTTTGTAGGAGGTGCAGGTTTATAACTCTGGGTCTAAGTATTCTTTTCTTCCAGGAAAACAGGACCTCCCATAAACTCCACCTCCCTCAATCTCAAACTCACACACACACACACACACACACACACACAACCCATACATATGTACCAATGGAGCTCTTACTCACGCAGCACTCTCTGATGAAAGGGAGATTTGTAAGGCTGTTTCCAAGAAACTGGATTACGGTAGTCGCTAGAGCTATTCACAAACATCTAGCACCCCATCTTTCAGACAATGAGTAGCATGTACGTGTCCCTGCCATTTGAAGTTTGGTGTGGTCATGTTCCTAGCTTTGGCCAATGAGATGTTAAGTAGAAGTCCCATCACTTCTGGGTGGAAGCTATAAAAGCCAGTGCATGACTGGCCATGTTCCTTCTCTAAGGGAGTGACTGAAAAGTGTTTGTCAAGATGGAGCCGCCATCAGCCTGGGTCTTGGGGTGACTGATGAGCAGAGCCTCCACGAGATTCTCATCATCTGACTCACATCGCCGGATGTGAGAGTGAATGAGAAATAAACTTATGTGTTTAACCACAAAACTGTTGCGACAGCATAACTTAATCCATCCTAATCACATGAATAAAATTACTTTGGAGAAGAGTTGCTTGAGAGGAACCATAAATCAGATTTTGTCACTCCTCTGCTCCCTCGGAGTAAAAACTCCAAGTCCTACAGGAACCTCGCAAGTCCTTCCACGCTCTACTTGTCTGTCATCACCACCTGCCCTATCCCACTGTCTGTGCTCCTGGAGACGCTCTCCTCATTGTTTCTAGCACACTCCAGGCCCTATGCCACCTCATGATCTTTGCACTTACTCTTCCCTCTGACCAAAATGCCCTGTATTTGCTCCTTCATCTCCTCCAGGTCTTTGCTCATGTAGCCTCCTCGGTGAAGAATCCCCTGACTGCTGTATTGAAGACTACACACTGGATCCCCCTTGGGTTTTATCTTGTGATTTTTTCTTCTGAGACAGACAACTTGTTGGATGCTATGTTAAGAGTTTTTCAATTTAGATAACCAGTAAATCCCTCCTTTCTAGAAAACAGCACTCCATACATTACTTTCTTTCAGAATGTAAGCTGCCTGGCAGTTGGCTGTTCCCAGGTTGCTGGTAGGGCCTCTGGTTACACAGTGAACCTTGCAAGTAGGAAACATTGAGCAGAGACAGGTTGATGCTAGTGGGGAATATTTTTACTATTTCTTCTAGAGGGCCCTTCCTACTTCATCCAGAGGGAGTCTATCTTTACCTTCACCAGTTCTAAGGAGTCAGATTTCCAATTTGCTCTCATGATGTTTTAGGGTCCTTATAAACTTGTAACACAGGCAGCTGCCCAATGGGTTCACCCTTTACTGTGGCTCCAAGTCTGGCTCCATCCCTCACTTACTAAATCAGAGTTTCCAAGGCTTGAAAATCTGTATTTTTAGCACACTCAGGACTAAGAACTGCTAGGCTGAGCAATTCCTCTTCCTTGGCTCTCACGTCCAAATGGCCATTCTAAATGACTGTGGAATCTCCTTCTATCCATTCTCACTCCTATTTCTTTGGCTCAAACTTTTGTCTCATTCACAATACTCCTGGAGGGACCCATGAACTAGTGTCCCAGGCCGTACGTATACTCCCTCCAGTCTATCCTGCACATCACAGCTGAAATGCGGACTTGCCACTGGCTTGTTCCCCATAACTCTCAGGATTAAATGCAAATTCCTCAGCATGGCTTTCAAAGTCCTTCAAGGTTTGGCTCATAATTACTTCTTTAGGGATCTTACATTTCTAAACCTTGTTAAGTGGTTTCCTCTATCTGAAAGCCTTTTCTCAACACACTCTTATTTCTAACCTGACATACTTCCACCTCTCACCCATTCACGTCCACCCTGAATCTTCTCTGTCTTGAGGACATGGAAGAGCAGGTTCCCTGAGATTATTCTTTTGCAGAAATGATCTTGCATTTCTCATGGACCCAACCTCCCTAGAGGAAGGGACCATTCTGGGGTCTTCAGCCTCCATTTGCCTAGCATCAAGTAGCTACTCAGCAAATGCTTCTGAATTAAAGAAAAGGACAGAAGACCGGGATTCCATGCTGAATCTATTGCTCACAAAGCATAGGTACACCTGAGAGCAACTGCTCTCCCACTGGCTTCAAGGTTCCTCATCTGACAAATAAGAATGTTTATCCCTATCCAGCCCACCTCCTTGGGCTCCTGCACCATGTAACATGCTCATATAAATTACATTATCTAAAACAAGGTCTGGCTCATGTTAAACTTTGAAAAATACTTGTTTAATCCATGAATGAATAAATGAGAAACTTCTCTTGCAGCAAAGAATGCTAACATCCAATTTACCTTCTCTCTTTTCTCTTCATTCATGGAACCCCTATATTTTAATGGGTTAGCAGTGTACTCAACCAAAAAATGAAGTTTCAGAACCTCCTGTGCCAAAAAGGATAGCCAATGAGAAATAAGTGGAAGTCATTGAGATGCGGCCCACAGAAATCTTTTAAAGGAGGTGGGATCCCTTAGGTTATAGCAAATGTTCATTCTCCTTCCTTCTACTGTGAGCAGAGAACATGTTTTTGCTCCACTGTTGTTGGGCTTGGCCATGGACTTATTTCGACCACTACAATGTAAGCAAACAGAGGCATTGTACATACTGTGCAGTATTGCATGGCTTTCATTCTAGTGAATCATGTAGAGAACAAGCCTTGGGTAGTCACTACCCTCCAGTCTGAGCCCTAAAACAAGACATGTGGGACAGAACTAAGCTCAACTCACTGCCTGGAGCCAAGCCCAGTCAACCCACAGGCATGAGAATAAATGCTCCTGGTTGGAAGTCACTGAGGTTTGGAGAGGTTTGTTACAGAGCATTATCGTGGCAAAAGCGGAGTGATACAGATAGGATGGCTAAGCTTTTAGAGAGCCAACTCAGGACCAAAGGGTTGTCAGGCCCCTCCAAATCCCATAATAACATAAAATATAACAAATTATTATGTATGTATGTGTTATTACTTCAACATAAAAATATGGAAATCAGTGTTCTTTAAAAATTATGTATTATTCTGTATTATCTACTTTTGTTTCATCACTGCTATTTTTTTCTGGCATTTATTTAATGTCACAATATGTCCCTTCTGCCTATAACAACACAAAGAGACACCTCTGCTTACACAACCAAAGCCAACTCCTGTCAACAAGCTCTTACAATCAAGAGAGAATTGCTACTTTGCGAACTTCTTTTAGAACCTGCAATCAATGTCTTTAACACAGTGAAGAATTTCTTTGCCAAACTCAGGCCAAAGAAAAATCTTGGCACCCTGGGCTCAGACAGAGCATCTGTGATGCCTGGCGACACATCTGGTTTTGCTGCTTTATGCTCCTCATCTTAACCTGCAGAGGTGTCACCTGCTAACTCTGCCAGCCATCCAGAAAAGACTATGTCTGTTTCTACAAAGTGCTGTCAACCTCCTGAGAGCCAGGACTGCCACACTGTTACAAGAGCTTTGGTCAAGAAATGGGACTATAAGAAATGTAACTATAAATTCATGGCTGCAAAAGACGTTAACTAGCTTTACAGAGGACTGATCTGAAGCATTTGGTTGACTTTCAAATGAAAGTTCTTAAGTTCTGCCCAAAGAAAACAAAAACACTGATTCCTGCAGCATTACTTATGATAGCCAAGATATGGAAGGAACCCAAATGGCTATCTGTCGATGAAGGGATAAATAAGATGTGATGTATATACATACAAAGGAATATCACACAGTCATACAAAAGAAGGTAATCTCACCATGTGCAACAGCATGGATGGACCTAGACAGTATTATGCTAAGTGAAATAAGTCAGGCTAAGAAAGACAAATATATTATTTCACTCCTATGTAGAATTTAAGAAACAAAGAAAAAAGGAGACACAAAAACAGACTCTTGGGGGTGCCTGGGTGCCTCAGTTGACTAAACCTCCAACTCTTCTTGATTTCGGCTCAGGTCCTGATCTCATGGTTCATGGAATCAAGCCCCACACACATCAGGCTCTGCCTATTCTCAGACTCGCTTATTCTCTCTCTTCCTCTTTCTTTGCCCCTTCCCCACTCACTTTCTCTCTCTCTCAAAATAAATAAATAAACTTAAAACCCTCTTTTTTTTTTTAAATGTTTTTATTTATTTCTAGGAGAGAGAGAGAGAGAGAGAGAGACAGCGTGAGCAGGGGAGGATCAGAGAGAGAGGGAGTCACAGACTGAAACAGGCTCCAGGCTCCGAGCTGGCAGTCAGCACAGAGCCCGATGCGGGGCTCGAACCCACGAACCGCGAGATCATGACCTAAGCGAAAGTCGGACGCTTAACCGACTAAGCCACCCAGGCGCCCTAAACTTAAAACCCTCTTAAATACAGAGAATAAACTGGTGGTTTGTCAAAGGGGATTTGGGTGGAGAATGGGTAAATAGATAAAGGGGATTAAGAATGCATTTATCGTGATGAGCACTAATGTATAGAATTGCTGAATCATTATGTTGTACACCTGAAACTAATATAACACTGTATATTAATAATACTTCAATTAAAAAAAATAAATAGAAAGATTTCTGCGGATAATTTGGCAAGACTATTCATCAGGTAAAGCAAACTATGAATGGATTCTATCTTGTTAGGTTATTCTAATAATTAGATTCTCTTTGCCTCATAAATGCTACTATTAAAACAAAACTATAGTCGGTACTATTAAAACAAAACTTAGTCGGTTAAGCGCCCGACTTTCGCTTAGGTCATGATCTCACGGTTCGTGGGTTCGAGCCCCGCATCGGGCTCTGTGCTGACTGCCAGCTCAGAGCCTGGAGCCTGTTTCGGAGTCTGTCATTCTCTATCTCTGACCCTCCCCTGCTCACGCTGTCTCTCTCTCTCTCCTAGAAATAAATAAAACATTAAAAAAAATTTAAAACAAAACTATAGGACTAGTTAGCAATAGTAATTTGTAGTAATTAAAATTATGTGTGAGAAAAAATATAACAATATTTGATAATGTTTCTTTTCCTCCTTTTTTTAAAGTTTATTTTTGAGAAAGAGAAGAAAGACCATGCACACACATGGAGGGAGGGGCAGAGAGCGAGGAGATAGAGAATCCCAAACAAATTCCACCTGGTCAGCATGGAGCTCTGACTGTGGCTTGATTTCACAAAGAACTGAAGAACCACAAGATCATGACCTGAGCCAAAATCAACAGTCAGATGCTTAACCGACTGAGCCACCCCCTTTTTCTCTTCTGACATACCAATTTATTTAAACTCTTTATGGATATTTATACATATTATTGAATACTCTTTTTTTTAATATTTTTATTTATTTTTAGGAGATAGAGAGAGACAGCGTGAGCAAGGGAGGGTCAGAGAGAGAGGGAGATACAGACTCTGAAACAGGCTCCAGTCTCTGCGCTGGCAGTCAGCACAGAGCCCGATGCGGGGCTCGAACCCAGGAACCGCGAGATCATGACCTAAGCGAAAGTCGGACGCTTAACCGACTAAGCCACCCAGGCGCCCCTGTTTCTGTCTATGATACAGTAGGATTTTTTTTTATTTTTCCTGTTTCCTTTCCCAATGGCATTTCTCTAAACTGCCTACAACCTTTAGGACATCTTTCTTTTTTTTTAATGTAATAGTAAAACCAAATATAGTCACATATAAATTTCACTTTAACCTATAACTCTGCTCTTAGTAAGTCTGTTTCATTGATTCCCAGTGTAAGTACAATAGATGACATGAAGCTACATATCCTCTCAACAAAAGAATTTAAAAATGGGATTCTGAGGATTTTAGGTTTATATTATAAACCTGCAACAGCAGGCTTAAATATTTGTAGGAATTAGTTTCCAGCTCTCTGAAAATGTCTATCCACTTTCTGTCTAGAGGTTTGATTTCGGTAGGCCAGCTGTTTGTCAAGCAGGTACTTTGCATCTATAAATTCATCAGATGGGCTATCTATGTCTGAAATGTCTACCATTTCAAAATACTCTGAAGTGAGTTAGTTGTCATCATAAGTTAAACCTCTCTTCCTCAGGGAAAATGGACTTAAAGCACACAGGTAATTTGAAGTTGTGAAGTTAAATTCTAAATAAGTTACAGGCTTTGATAAAGAAATTGAGAAAGTCCTGTTTAACCCTGCTGCCCTTTCCTGGTAACTTTTTGGAGTTCTTATGTAGTCTTACTTCTAAAAATCAAGTCATGTTTTGCTGTAGAACTTTTTGCTGCAACCTATAACATCAAATGACTCAGGTATAGTCAGTTCATGCTTTTTCAGGCTCCTTGTGACCTCTTCAAAGATCACCAAACTGTTTCAGAGAAACAGCATATAAATGGTTACACAGTAATCCGTTTTTTCATTCACATCAATATATTTCCAAATTAAGAAGGACATTGTTGTGATTTGTATTTCCCTGATGAGTAGGGATGCTGAGCATCGTTTCATATGTTTGTCAACACTGAGATACCACCTCACACCAGTCAGAGTGGCTAAAATGAGCAAATCAGAGAACACGAGATGCTGGCGAGGATGTGGAGAAACGGGCACCCTCCTACACTGTTGGTGGGAATGTAAACTGGTACAGCCCCTCTGGAAAACAGTGTGGAGGTTCCTCAGGAAACTAACAATAGAACTCTCCTATGACCCAGCAATAGCACTGCTAGGAATTTACCCAAG
>NW_024080980.1:1499918-1505934 GCF_003009895.1 Hyaena hyaena
AGGGCATTTGTGGGGATGAGCACTGGGTGTTATGTGGAAACTAATTTGACAATAAACTATTTGTAAAAAATAAATAAATAAAAATAAAAATAAAAAAAAAGGACATTGTTATCACCTGAATATGTGTGTCCTCCCAAAATTCTTATGGTGAAGCCTTAACCCCTAGTGTGGCTGTATGTGGAGATGGAACCTCTAAGAGGCAACTAAGGTTAAATGAGGTCATAGGTAGGGCTCTGATCCAGTAGATTAGCATCCTTATAAGAAAAGACACCAGGGAGCTCACTTTCTCTCTGTCCACATGCATACAAAGAGGCCATATGCATACACAGAATGTGGCTGTCTGCAACTTCCTGGCCTCTTGATCTTCAACTTCTGAGTCTCCAGAATGGTGAGACAATTAATGTATGGTTAATGTATGGACACACACACACACACACACACACACAATCTAATCTAAAAATGAGCAGAAGACATGAGTGGACATTTCTCCAAAGTCTATGGTGTTTTGTTATGGCAGCCCAAGCAGACTGAAACAGACACCCTTCCTATTCCATTCTTCAAAATATGATTTTATAGCAGGACTTTTTGTGTCCTGGCAAGAAGCTTCCTGGGACGCTGAACTTGTAGTGTTAAAACCCAGGTAGCACTGAGTAAACCAGCAAGATAGTCACCCCTGCCTAAAGGAAGCCCAAGGTCTATATCAGTTATATCCGCTTCCAGAATGGAGGAGTTCAATTAGCAATTAACTACACTTCCTGGGAATCCACAATGACCATGTACAGGGCAAGGTCTTTTCGTGTACATTTAATTTAAAATATATATTTACAATAGTCCCATGAAGTAGCTGTTATAGTCTTCATTTTATAGATGGAGACACTGAGGCTAAAAATCTTTCTGTCCTTGCCTTGGCTAGAGAGAAACCATATCTGAGTAAACATACTCAGACATACCTGCAAAGAAGAGAGAATTAGGTAACTCTAATGGAAAGACAACAAATTAGGGAAGTTCCCTAATTAGGGATGCCAGTTCCACCATCCTTCCCTACCATCGGGTGACTCCTTTTATTCCTGGAATATTAGGACCTTGTTTTACTAAAAGTTGTATACCTTATGCAGTAGCCCTTAAATTTCTTCCCCAATGGCAATTTAGACCCAAGGCACATGACTGAGGATGGGGCCTTAAACCACCTCACAGGTGGTATGTAATTTTCTTCATCCCAGTCCTTTTTTACACATGTGTTTGTTTTAATGTTAAAATAAATCATTACTAAAATGTTTTAAATACCTTTCTGACATTGTGTTTCAAAACCTTTGTCTAAAATTACTGCTCCAGGGGCACCTGGGTGGTTCAGTCAGTTGAGAATCTGACTTCAGCTCAGGTCATAATCTCACAATTTGTGAATTCAAGCCCTGTGTCAGGCTCTATGCTGACAGCTCAGAGCCTGGAGCCTGCTTCAGACTCTGTGTCTCCCTGTCTTTCTGTCCCTCCACTGCTCGCTCTCACTCTGTCTCCCTCAAACATTAAAAATTTAAAAAAATAAAAATAAAAATAAAAATACTGCTCCAGAAAGCAGTAGCTGTGGGCAAGCAATTTACATGTATTATAAAAGCAAATATGAAATAATGCTTTCCTTCTCTATTCCATAGTCTTCGTGAGAACTGAGAGGGAATAATTTACTTAAGACATATTCTTTAAGTTATAACCATTAGGTAGTCAAGGATCCATACTGTTATGGACAAAGGAACAGTGTTGATAAGTATATTTATTTTTTTATCTTTTTAAATTCCAGCATAATTAACATAAGTGTTATATTAGTTTCTAGTGTATAATATTATGACTCAACAATTCTACACATTGCTTAGTGCTCATCATGATAAGTGTACTTTTAATCCCTTCACCTATTTCACCTATCCCCTCAGCCACCTCCCTGCTGGTGGCCATATTTGTTCTCTATAATTAAGAGTCCGGTGTTTTGGTTGTCTCTTTTTTTTCTTTAGAAGATATTTGCAAATGATATGTAAGTGATTAATATCCAAAATGTATAAAGAACTTATACAACTCAACACACACACACACACACACACACACACAATCTAATCTAAAAATGAGCAGAAGACATGAGTGGACATTTCTCCAAAGAAGACATACAAATGGCACAGAGTGCATAACAAGCTTTTAAAACTAACAGGAGATAGAAAGCTAACCAAAGTGATGAAATGGAAGAACTCTCCTCCAAAGAAATTCCAGGAAGAAATGACAGCTAAAGAACCGCTCAAAACAGATATAAGCAACATAACTGAACAAGAATTTAGAACAATAGTCATAAAATTAATTGCTGGGCTTGAAAAAGGTATGGAAGACATTAGAGAAACTATTGCTACAAAAACTATGGAGAGTAAAAATAGTTGTGATGAATTAAAAAATGCTATAAATGAGATGCAAAATAAAATGGAGACATCCAATGCATGGATTGAAGAGGCAGAGAGGAGAATAGGTGAGTTAGAAGACACAACTATAGAAAAAGAGGACGCTAAGAAAAAGAGAGATAAACTGTTTCAGGAACATGAAAGGAGAGTTTGAGAGCTGAGCAATACAATCAAACAGAACAATATCCGTATCATAGGAATTTTAGGAGAGGAAAAGAGAGGGAAAGGTGCTGAAGGAGTCCTTGAACAAATTATAACAGAGAACTTCCCCAATCTATGGAAGGAAACAGACATTGAAATGCAAGAGGCACAGAGAACTCCCCTCAGACATAACTTGAATCAATCTTCTGCACGACATATCATAGTGAAACTGGCTAAATATAAGGACAAAGAGAGAATTCTGAAAGCAGCTAGGGATAAAAGTGCCCTAACATACAAAGAAAAACCTATCAGAGTGGTGACAGACCTATTTACTGAAACTTGGCAGGACAAAGAGGAATGGCAGAAAATCTTCAATGTGATGAACAGAAAAAATATGCATATGAATCCTCTATCCAGCAAGCCTGTCATTCAGAATAGAAGGAGAGATAAAAGTCGTTACAAATAAACAAAAATTGAAATAATTCATCACCACTAAATCAGCCCTACAAGAAATCCTGAGGGGGACTCTCTGAGGGAAATGTTGCAAGGAACGCAAGGTAACAGAAACACCACCACAAGCATGAATCCTACAAAGAACGCAATGACTCTAAACACATATTTTTCAATAATAACACTTAATGTAAATGGACTAAATGCTCCGATCAAAAGACATATGGTAGAAGAATGGATAAAAAAACAAAATCCATCTATTTGCTGTTTACAAGAAATACATTTTAGGCCTGAGGACACCTCAGATGGAAAGTAAGGGGATGGAGAAATCTCTATCATGCTACTGGAAATCAAAAGAAAGCTGGAGTAGCTATACTTATATCAGACAAACTGGACTTTAAAATAAAGGCAGTAACAAGGGATATAGAAGGGCATTATATAATAATTACAGGGTCTATCCATCAGGAAGAGCTAACGACTATAAATGTCTACGCACCGAATATGGAAGCACCTAAATACATAAAGCAATCACAAACAGAAACAATCTTATGGATAAGATGTGCTAATCGCAGGGGACTTTCATACTCCTTCATACTTCATACTTCATACTTTCATACAAATACTTCATACTTACAGCAATGGATAGATCAACTAGACAGAAAATTGCTAAAGAAACAATGGACTTAAATGACACATTGGACCAGAAGGATCTGACAGATATATTTAGAACTCTACATCCTGAGGCCATGGAATTCACTTTCTTCTCAAGTGCACATGGTATATTCTCCAAGATAGATCACATACTGGGACATAAAGCAGCCCTCAATAAATATAAAAGACCTGAGATCATACCATGCACACTTTCAGATCACAATGCTATGAAACTTGAAATCAATCACAGAAAGAAGTCTGGAAAACCTCCAAAAACATGGAGGTTAAACAAAAACATGGAGGTTAAAGAACACCCTACTAAAAAACGAATGGGCCAATCAAGCAATTAGAGAAGAAATTTAAAAATATATGGAAACAAATGAAAATGAAAATGCAACAATCCAAACTCTATGGGATGTGGCAAAGGCAGTCCTAAGAGGAAAGTACACTGCACTCCAGACCTATTTCAAGAAATTAGAAAAACCACAAGTACAAAATCTAACAGCGCACCTAAAGGAACTGGAAAGAAACAAGAGCACCCCAAACCCAGTAGGAGAAGAGAAATAATATAAATCAAGGCAGAAATAAACAATATAGAATCCAAAAAAACAGTTTAACAGATCAATGAAACCAAGAGTTGGTTTTTTGAAAAAGTAAACAAAATTGACAAACCTCTAGCCAGGCTTCTCAAAAAGGAAAGAGAGAGCACTCAAAAATAGACAAAATCATGAATGAAAATGGACTTATTACAACCAACCCCTCAGAAATACAAGCAATTATCAGGGAATACTATGAAAAATTATTTGCCAACAAATTGGACAACTTAGAAGAAATGGACAAATTCCTAAACACACACTCACTACCAAAATTCACACGGGAAGGGATAGAAAATCTAAACAGACCCATTACTAGTGAAGAAATTGAATCAGTTATCAAAAATCTCCCAACAAATAAGAACCCGGGGCCAGGTGGCTTCCCTGGGGAATTCTACCAGACATTTAAAACAGAATTAATACCCATTCTTCTCAAACTATTCCAAAAAATAGAAATCGAAGGAAAACTTCCAGACTCATTCTACGAAGCCAGCATCACTTTGATTTCCAAGCCAGACAGAGACCCAGAAAAAAAAAAAAAAGAGAGAGAACCACAGGCTAATATTCTTGATGAATACAGATGCAAAAATTCTCAAAAAGATACTTGCAAATCTAATTCAACAGCATGTAAAAAGAATTATCCACCACAATCAAGTGGGATTCATTCCTGGGTTACAGGGCTGCTTCAATATTCATATCAGTCAATCAGTGTCATACATCACATTAATAAAAGAAAAGATAAAAACCATATAATCCTGTCGATAGATGCAGAAATAGCATTTGACAAAATACAGCATCCCTTCTTAATAAAGACCCTAGAGAAAGTCGGGATAGAAGGAACCTACTTAAACATCATCAAAGCCATCTATGAGAAGCCTTCAGCTAACATCATCCTCAACGGGGAAAAACTGAGAGATTTCCCCCCGAGATCAGGAACATGACAGGGATGTCCACTCTCACCACTGTTGTTTAACATAGTGCTGGAAGTCCTAGCATCAGCCATCAGACAACAAACGGAAACCAAAGGCATCAGAATTGGCAAAGAGGAAGTCAAACTTTCACTCTTCGCAGATGACATGATACTCTACTAGAAAACCCAACAGACTCCACCAGAAGCCTACTAGAACTGATCCAAGAATTCAGCCAAGTTGCAGGGTACAAAATCAACGTACAGAAATTGGTTGCATTTTTATACACCAACAATGAAGCAACAGAAAGAGAAATCAAGAAACTGATCCCATTCACAATTGGACAAAAAAACATAAAATACCTAGGAATAAACATAACCAAAGATGTAGGAGATCTGTATGATGAAAACTATAGAAAATTTATGAAGGAAATTGAAGAAGACACAGAGAAATGGAAAAACATTCCAGGCTCATTGATCAGAAGAATAAATATTGTTAAAATGTCATTACCCTTTCCTGCTTTGTCAAAGATTAGTTGGCTGTACATTTTTGGGTTCAATTCTGAGTTCTCAATTCTATTCCATTGGTCTATGTGTCTGTTTTTGTGCCAATACCATACTGTCTTGATGATGATAGCTTTGTAGTAGAGGCTAAAGTCTGGGATGGTGATGCCTCCCGTTTTGGTTTTCTTCTTCAATATTACTTTGGCTATTCGGGGTCTTTTGTGGTTCCATACAAATTTTAGGATAGTTTGTTCTAGTTTTGAGAAGAATGCTGGTGCAATTTTGATTGGGATTGCATTGAACGTGTAGATTGCTTTGGGTAGTAATGACATTTTAACTATATT
>NW_024080980.1:1506903-1550436 GCF_003009895.1 Hyaena hyaena
TATACAATGGAATACTACATGGCAATGAGAAAGAATGAAATCTGGCCATGTGTAGCAACATGGATGGAACTTGAGGGTGTTATGCTGAGCAAAATAAGTCCGACAGAGAAGGACAGATACCATATGTTTGCACATATAGGTGGATTAGGAAGAACTTAACAGAGGACTACGCAGGAGAAGAAAGAGAAAAATAGTTGGAAAGAGGGAGGGGGGTAACCATGAGAGACTCTTGAATGCTGAGAACAAACTAAGAGCTGATGGGGGTGAGGGAGAGGGGAAGGGGGGCATGGAAGAGTGCCCTTGTGGGGATGAGCACTGGGTGTTATATGGAAACCAACCTGACAGTAAACTATTTTAAAAAAATAAAAATAGAAAAAATTTTAAAAATAAAAATAAAGAAGACATACAAATGACAACAAACAGATGAAAAGATGCTCTATAACACCTATTATTAGGGCAATGTAAATCACAACCACGATGAGATATTACCTCATGCCTGTCAGAATGGCTAAAATCAAAAATACAAGAAAACAAGTGTTGGTGAGTATGTAAAGAAAAGGGAACCCTCTTGCACTGTTGATGGGAATGCAAACTGGTACAGCCACTGTGAAAAACAGAATGAAGGCTCTTCAAAAAATTAAAATTACAATTATGATATGACCTAATAATTCCACTACTGGATATTTACCCAAAGAATATGAAAACAATAATTTGAAAAGATATATGCATCCTTAAGTTTATTGCAGCATTATTTACAATAGCCAAAATAGCCAATTGAAGTATCCATCCACAGATGAATAAAGAAGATATAATACATGTATACAATGGAATATTACTCGGCCATAAAAAAGAATGTAATTTCACCATTTGCAACAACAAGGATAGACCTAGAGGGTATTATGCTAAGTGAAATAACTCAATCAGAGAAAGACAAATACCATATGATTTCATTCATATGTAGAATTTAAGAAACAAAACAAAGAAAAAAAATTGTATTTTTTTCTGAAATTCTAACTCTACTTTTCTTTCATAAAACAGTCACAGTACAACCAATCAAAACATAATCACATTTAAATGCTAAGTCCCTGGACTAGCCTAAAGAGTAAAGAACATCAGTATCCTGTTTTCATACTTATTTATCTAGTGTTCCAAGCGCATGCAACAAGGTAAGCGCTGATTATTTCAGTGAATATTAAGGTTTACTATCTTCTCACCATTACAAATCTTCGAGACATTGTAATAAAAAGTATCATTCCATTAGTGATGTTTGATTGCTGACATCTTTCAAGCCCCATCCCTACCTCTTCTATTGCTTCACAGTGTTACCTGTTCTAAATACAAATAAAATAATTTAGATGTACTTTTTAATGTTTAGATGCCCTCACCACATTTTGTCTGTGAGATTTATCCATGTTGTCTATAGCAGAGGCTTTAATTTATCATTTTTTAAACTTTTACTTTTAATTTTTAAATTTAAATCCAAGTTCGTTAACATATAGTGTAATACTGATTTCATGAGCAGAATTTACTGACCCATCACTTACCTATAACACCCAGTGCTCTTCTCAACAAATGCCCTCCTTAATGTCCATGGCCCAAACTGAGGACTCATGGGTGTGAAGGGGAGGGGAAAGATGGACATGGAGGGGGGCACTTGTGGGGATGAGCACTGGGTGTTATATGGAAACCAACTTGATAATAAACTATTTGTAAAAACATAAAATAAAATAAAAATAAATTCAGCAAAAAAAAAAAAAAGTCTTAGACAACGAATGGAAGGAATTTAACCCTAATAGATGCTCATTGAATGACAGCTTTCTTCTCTTCAGTATTCACCAAGGCCTAGCTCATAGAGACCTCAATAGTGATCGATTATTGATTATATAAGAATTCTCTTTACCTTGTTTCTGTACCCAAGTAGAAGTATAGAGAATGAATGAAGGGCAATATCAGGTCAACATGCATCCTAATGACAACCACTGTTTTTCAAGTTCAGGAATTGTTTGGCTGACCACATCATTTAAGATCTGAAGATGAACTCTGAGAACTCATAGCAATGGATATCCTGAATTGCTCTCACCAGTCATGGACAGAAATCCCCTCAGCATAAATTAAAAGGGGCTAATGCACTGAGCTTCAAGGATGGCAGGCAGGATTGGACACAGGCTAGTCCCTGAATCAAGAGTAAGAGAGAAATATTTTAAATAATGAGGGTTTGAAGAAGTAAAATAGTTTCACTATGTGATCAACATTACATGGGAAAGTTATTATATGCCTTGAGTCAGCCTTGGGTTTTTTCTGGCTACTGTAAAATGTCCTGGCTTCACAAGGGGGGAGACAGAACTAAGACAAATTCAGTTCTTAGACAGAACTAAGGCAATGAGTACAGTTGATGCCACAGTCTGTTCCTCACTGAGAAGATCTGTGCCTTTCTGGCCTCCTATCTTCCTAACAGGCTCTAACTGAATAGCCCCTTGCCACAGACATCTCACAAACCTTATCCTGAGCAAGCCCAGCCCATTATTTTTTTTTTTTTATCACCAGCTGATCTTTGTGTGGGATTCATGAAACTATATTTCCTACCAGAGTCCTTTTTCTATCCCATAGATGGTGGCATATCTTCTTGTGGTTTTCTTGAGCAATATGAGGACAGCTGCTGTGACTAACTTATTCACAAATGGATTCTTGGCACTGATCATGATGTATGGCACAGAGAATGAACTTAATAAATGTTTGCTGAGTGAACTAAGGTTAAAGTGATTGGATTGTCCAATATATACCATATCTACTGATTGTAGAAATCACTTCATTCACTCATTTCTTGATTCAGTATTTATTAAGTATCTGCTTTGTGCCAGTACCTGTGTAAGGGGCCAGGGTGACAAAGATTACTAGAACACAGTCCTCTGCCCACAAGGATCTCCAGATGAGAGAGAGGGTGTGTGTGTATAGAAGTGAATAATATGACCATAGCTATCAGGAAGAAATGACCAGGCTGCTCTTGCCATCTAGAGGAGAGAAAATTAAACCTTCCAGACTAGATGAGCTAATGCTTCTAGGATTTGTGGCCAGTGGAGTGTTTCAGGATGAGTAATAGTTCTCCAAGTGGTCAACAGGGAAAGGGGAGGCATTCTAGAGAAAGGGGACTAAATGATGTGCAACTGATTGGATCTGGACTTCGCAGAGCAGAAAAAAAAATGGGTCTGAATTGGATTTGAAGGATAAAAAAGACCCATCTGCATATGGGTAGCATTTGGAGGCAAGGCAGGAAGTGATAGGGAAGACTTCAAAACTCTCTCCAAAAAAGTAACGATTTCTTTCTTGGCAACTGAGAACATTTGAAAACATTGTCAAAATAACATCCTATTTTCTTCCTCCCTGGCAGTCTTTTGGCAGCTAGGCCTTCCTAATCCTCCCTCTGTTTCTCTGTCTCCTCTCTCTATTTTCTAACCAACTTGCAACTTTCCCTTTCTCAGTCTCAGAGTCCCTGCAAGAGCAGGACCACAGAGGCATGGAGTCTACCCACCCATCCACGTATTAATAATGCCTATTCAGACCCATGAGATACTATACACATCTGGAAACACAGTCTCAAAGTTTACTAAGCAAACAAGGGAAAATGGACAAATCCAGAAGCACACTATTAAATTTTAACATATACCTCTCAATCGGGGCGCCTGGGTGGCTTAGTCGGTTAAGCGTCCGACTTTCGCTTAGGTCATGATCTCTCGGTTCGTGGGTTCGAGCCCCGCGTTGGGTTCTGTGCTGACTGCCAGCTCAGAGCCTGGAGCCCATTTCGGGGTCTGTATCTCCCTCTCTCTCTGACCCTCCCTTGCTCACGCTGTCTCTCTCTCTCTCCTAGAAATAAATAAAAAAAATATTTTAAAAAAATATATATATATACCTCTCAAAAACTGGCAAAACAGACAAATATAGTCAAGGTATGAAATTTTGAAGAATATAAAAACAAAGTTGTCCTAATGGCTCTCCAAATAATACTGAAACCAGTAATTACAAAATAGATATTCTTTTAAAGTCTGGAATATTTCCCAAAATTGATTGTCCATTGTACAGTATCAACATATTTCAAAGGACTGAAATCATACAGAGTATATTCTTTGATAACTACTCAACCAAGCTAGCAATCAGTAACAACAAAAAAAAAAAATCCTCATATATTCAGAAATTAAAGTACATAATTTTACATAATTCACAGGTCAAAGAATATAACACAATATAAATTAGAAAAATATTTTGGGGCTCCTGGGTGGCTCAGTCAGTTAAGCTTCCGACTTTGGCTCAGGTCATGATTTCCAGGTTTGTGACCTTGAGCCCTGTGTCAGGCTCTGTGCTGACAGCTCAGAGCCTGGGGCCTGCTTCAGATTCTGTGTGTGTGTCTCTCTCTGCCCTCCACCTGCTCACACTCTGTCTCTGTCTCTCTTTCTCTCTCAAAAATAAATAAACATTAAAAAAAAGACAAACAAAAATAATTTGAACTTAATAAAGATAAATATAATAAATTTGAAAATGTAGATAAAATACTGGAAAACTTAGAGCATAAATTCATATATTAGAAAATAAAAGGGTAAAAAAAAAGAAAATAAAAAGGTACAAAACTAATGAGTTAAGTACTAGTCCAACCAATCAAAAAATTTTTAAAAAGAAAAGAAGAGCAATAACAAAGTGTAGAGGAAGAAAATAGTAAAAATGAGAGTAGAAACTAATAAAATAGAAAACAAACATACAATAGAGTATTAAAGTGAAAAGCTGGGGTGCCTGGGTGGCTCAGTCAGTTAAGAATCCGACTTCGGCTCAGGTCATGATCTCACGGTTCATGGGTTTGAGCTCCGCTTTGGGCTCTGTGCTGATAGCTAGCTCAGAGACTGAAGCCTGTCTTCAGATTCTGTGTGTGTGTCTCTCTTTCTCTGACCCTCCCCTGCTCATGCTGTTTCTATCTCTCAGAAATAAATAAAACATTTAAAATTTTTTTAAATAAAATAAAAAAATAAAGTGAAAAGCTCGTCTTTTGAAAAGACTAATAGAACTGACAAAATTCTAGTGAGACTGATAAAAAATGAGAAGTCACAAATAACCTACATTAGAATAAAAAAGATATCAGTACAGATTATATAATCATTAAAATGAAAATAAGTGGATATTATGAACAATTTTATGCCAGCAAATTTGAAATTTTAACAGGAAAAGGGAAGTTTTCAGAAAGCTACAACTTAACCAAAATGAAAAGAAAATCTGAAATAGTCCAATTAAATAGGCTTAATTTGTAATTATGATCTTCCTACAAAGAAATCTCCAGCCCCAGATGCCTTTAATAAGTATTCTACCAAATAAACATGAAAAACAAACAATGTTAATTGTACATAAAATCTTCCAGAGAATAGAAGGAAAAGGTTTATTCCAACTCATTGTATGCAGCTATCATAATCTTAGCAAGAAAACCTGATGAGGACTCTATCAGAGAAAAAATCTGCAATCCAGTTTCATTCATAAACATGGATGCTAAAATCCTGTATAAAATACTAGTAAATCAGGGGCACCAAGGTGGCTTAGTTAGTTGAGAAATGACTCTTGATTTTGGCTCAGGACATGATCTCACCATTCATGGGATCAAGCCCTGCAAGGGGCTCTGTACTGATAGCACAGAGAATACTTGGGATTCTCTCTCCCTCTCTCTACCTTCCCTGCTCACACACTCTCTCTCAAAATAAATAAATTAATTGAAAAAATTAAATATTAGTAAATCAAATATAGCAATTTGTAAAAAAAAAAAAAGGGGGGGAAGGAGGCTAATATGTCATGACAAAAATGAGTTTATTTCAAAAAATATTTTTAATGTTTATTTTTGAGAGCGAGAGACAGAGTGAAGGAAGGGGAGGGGCAGTTAGAGAGGGAGATTCAGAATCTGAAGCAGGCTCTAGGCTCTGAGCTGTCAGCACAAAGCCTAATATAGGGCTCAAACTCACGAACCATGAGATAACGACCTGAGCCAAAGTTGGATGCTTAACCGAATGAGCCACCCAGGCACCCCAAAAATGAGTTTATTTCAGAACACAACGTTGAATTAACATAACAAATCAGGCAATGTAATTAGCACATTAACAGATTAAAGGAGAAAACTCATGATCATCTCAGACTTAGAAACAGCATCTGATAAATCCAACCTTCTTCTACTTCTTAATTATAAATTAAGGGGAAAAAAACTTGCCAAATCAGAAACAAAGGTATCTTATGCAAAATTACAAATACAAATCTACAAAAATTTAAAGATTGGGAATGAGGCAAGAATGTCCACTATAAAATCACTGCTAGAAATAGGACTATTGGGACACAATCAAGCGTACCAAACATGTATCACAAGAGTCCCAGAAGAAGAGAGAAAGGGGCAGCAAAAATATTTGAAGAAATAATGGCTGAAAACTATCCAAGCCTGATGAAATACATGATTATACACAACCAAAAATTTAAAAAAAAAAAAAAGAAAAACTACAAGCAGGATAAATTCAGAGAGATCTATAATGAGACATAATACAGTCAAATCATTGAAACCTAAAGACAAAGAGGTAATACTGAAAGCAGCAAGACAGAAGTGACTATCACACACAGAGGATCTTCAATAAGTTTAACAACTGATTTCTCCTCAGAAATAATGGAGGTCAAAAGGCAGTGGGAATTTTTGGTTGAAAGTTTTTTATTGTTGTTGTTTTTTTAAGCCTTTATCTGGCAGAACTATCCTTCAAGAATAGAGAAATTAAGACATTTCCAGATAAACAAAAGGTGAAGGAGTTCATTACCTGTAGACCTGCTCTACCAGATTTGCTAAAGGGAGTCCTACTGGCTGAAATGAAAGGACAGTAGACAGTAACCTGAAGCCGTAGAAGAAATTAAGAACACTAGTAGAGAACTACATAGGTATATATAAAAGCTAGTATTGTACTTTTGATTTATAATTCTTTGTTTCCTATATAATTTTTAAATGCATAAAAATAATTATAAATTTATAAAAAAGGCACACAATGCATAAAGACGTAACCTGTGACATAACATATAAAGGGAGAGAGATGGAGATGTATAGGAGCAGAGCATTTCTATATAGAAATTGAGTTGGTATTATTCAACCAAGATTGTTAAATTTTATAATTTTTATTTTTTTATTGTGTTTATTTTTTTAGAGAGAGAGCAAGCATGAGTAGGGGAGAGGGGCAGAGGGAGAGAGAGAGAACCTTAAGCAGGGTCCATTATCAGTGTGAAGCTCAATGTGGGACTCAATTCCACAATGGTGGGATCATGACCTGAGCTGAAATCAAGAGATGGACACTCAACCAACTGAACCACCCAGGTGCTCATAAACCAGATTCTTGTAAGTTTAAGCTGTTAAGCATAATCCCCCAGGTAACCATTAATAAATAAATAAATATATATAAAAGAAAAGAAACAAGGGAATCAAAATAATACATATAAATACATACAAAAAGCAATGGAGGAATTGAGAAACAACAAAATATATGCCACATAGAAAAATATAGCTAATTAGCATAAGTAAACCCTTTCTTATTTGGTAGGGGAAATCATTGAGGGGACTTGACTGCCAGTTGACTTGTGAGCTGAACCCCAATGACAGGAAGATTCCCATCCACCCATCCTTAGAATGTGCAACAAACACAGAAAGAAAAGTGGAAAACTCACAAATGCATGGAAATTAAACAATATACACAAACAACCAACAGGTCAAAGAAATCACAAGGAAAATTAGAAACTATCTTAAGACAAATGAAAATGAGAACACAACACATCAAAACATAGGGGTTATAACAAAAGCCAAGAAAAAAAGAGAGACTCAAGTTTCTAACAACAGAAATGAAAGCAGAATCATTAAAAATAAATAAGACAGTTAAAAAATAGACATAAGACTTGAGGAAACGTTTCTCCAAAGAAGATATACAAATGGCCAATAAGCACATAAAAAGATGCTCAATATTGTTAGTAATTAGGGAAATGCAAATCAAAACCACCATGAGATATCACTTCACACCACCAGGGTGGCTGTTATAAAAAAATTTTTAAATGGGGTGCCTGGGTGGTTCAGTTGGTTAGGCATTCAACTTTGGCTCAGGTCATGATCTCACACCTCGTGAGTTCAAGCCCTACGTCCAGCTCTGTGATGACAGCTCAGAACCTGGAGCCTGCTTCAAATTCTGTGTCTCCCTCTCTCTCTGCTCCTCTCCCACATGCATTCTCTCTTTCTCTCTCAAATAAAAACAAACATTAAAAAATATTGCTGCAGTTCAGGTCAAGGAGGTTTTTTCCTGCTTTCTCCTCTAGGGTTTTGATGGTTTCCTGTCTCACATTCAGGTCCTTTATCCATTTAGAGTCAATTTTTGTGTATGGTGTGAGAAAGTGCTCTAGTTTCATTCTTCTGCATGTTGCTGTCCAGTTCTCCCAGCACCATCTGTTAAAGAGGCTGTCTTTTTTTCCATTGGATACTCTTTCCCGCTTTGGCAAAGATTAGTTGGCCATACATTTGTGGGTCCAATTCTGAGCTCTCTATTGTATTCCATTGGTCTATGTGTCTGTTTTTGTGCCAATACCATACTGTCTTGATGATGACAGCTTTGTAGTAAAGGTTAAAGTCTGGGATTGTGATGCCTCCCGTTTTGGTTTTCTTCTTCAATATTACTTTGGCTATTCGGGGTCTTTTGTTGTTCCATACAAATTTTAGGATAGTTTGTTCTAGTTTTGAGAAGAATGCTGGTGCAATTTTGATTGGGATTGCATTGAATGTGTAGATTGCTTTGGTTAGTAATGACATTTTAACTATATTTATTCTTCTGACCCATTAGCATGGAATGTTTTTCCATTTCTTTCTGTCTTCTTCAATTTCCTTCATAAGTTTTCTATAGTTTTCATCATACAGATATCCTATATCTTTGGTTAGGTTTATCCCTAGGTATTTTATGTTTTCTTGTGCAATTATGCATGGGATCAGTTTCTTGATTTCTCTTTCTGTTGCTTCATTATTGGTGGATACAAGTGCAACCAATTTCTGTATGTTGATTTTGTACCCTGCAACTTTGCTGATTTCATGGATCAGTTACAGTAGGCTTCTGGTGGAGTCTGTCAGGTTTTCTATGTAGAGTATCATGTTGTCTGTGAAAAGTGAAAGTTTGACTTCTTCTTTACCAATTCTGATGCCTTTTATTTCCTTTTGTTGTCTGATGGCTGATGCTAGGACTTCCAGCACTATGTTAAACAACAGTGGTGAGAGTGGACATCCCTGTCATGTTCCTGATCTCAGGGGGAAAGTTCTCACTCCATTGAGGATGATGTTAGCTGAGGGCTTCTCATAGATGGCTTTTATGGCCATTTGTAGCAACATGGATGGAACTAGAGGGTGTTATGCTGAGCGAAATAAGTCAGGCAAAGAAGTACAGATACCATCTGTTTGCACATATAGGTGGATTAGGAGGAAACTAATGCAGGAACATGAGGGAGAAGAAGGGGGAAATAGTTGGAGAGAAGGAGGGAGGCAAACCATGAGAGACTCTTGAATGCTGAGAACAAACTGAGGGCTGATGGAGGTGGGAGAGAGGGGAAGGGGGTTGATGGGCATGGAGGAGGGCACTTGTAGGGATGAGCACTGGGTGTTATATGGAAACCAACTTGACAATAAACTACTTAAGAAAAAAAACATAGATTACTATAAAAGAGCTGGGCTTGGGCCTATGTCTGTAAGTGCATATATAAAAGGAGAACTAACATACAACTATGTCAGAGGCCTGCTCCGGCAGGTCCAGGGGTCCCTGAAGGATGGACGGTGTCGGCGAGAGAGAGAGAGTGAGAGAGCCCCGGAGATTCTTTCTGATCACCAGGCAGGCATCTCTGTCCTGTCAGTTTTGGTGTCTTTATTTAGAGGTTCAACCACACTATGAGGTCAACAAAAGGAGTTTCTTTACAACAGAAGGTCTTTTGTGATAACAATTGCTGAATTATTCCAATCATAGTGAACTTATAATAGAATGCTCTTAGTGGAAAACAGGATAACATATATGCTAAGTTGTATATAGATAGGCTAACAGGATGCCCTCATTGAGAAACAAGATAACATATAGGTTAAGTTGCATACAGATAAGCCACGACCAAGAAAATAACAGGGTGCTCTTACTGAGAAACAGGATAATATATAGTTTAAGTTGTATATACATATTTCCAACATGAGTCAGCAGCGGCAGAAAGAGACACCATCCTTCACTCCCCATGGCAGGAGCTGCGCAAATACCGCCATCTCCTTGCCGTGACCGCCATCCAGGGAGCCGGCGTGGCTCCTGGCACAACTAGATGTGGCTGTCACCTTAGTTCTAAGCCCTTCCCCACCTTGTAATATATTTGGATGCTTTTTTGACCTGCTCGTTTTAATGCCACTTTCCAATTCTGCTTTTGTCCCTGTTCTTCCCTCACTCTTGTCTGCTTGTCCCCCTGTCCTGGGCACAAAGTTCTCAGATCAATGACTCCCGCCTCTGTGCAGAGATAGTGAGGATAGAGAGGGGCCAGTAAATACTGCTTACTTGGGATAGGCTAGAGAAAATCTGCTTTTCAAAAGACACCATGAAGAAAGTGAAAAAACCACAGCCACAGAAGATATTTAATAATACATATGTCTGACAAAGGACTCATATTCATAATAAAGAACCGGGGCACCTGGGTGGCTCAGTCAGTTAAGTGTCCGACTTCAGCTCAGGTCATGATCTCACAGTTTGTGGGTTCGAGCCCCGCGTTGGGCTCTGTGCTGACAGCTCAGAGTCTGGAGCCTGTTTCAGATTCTGTATCTCCCTCTCTCTCTGACCCTCCCCTGTTCTCTCTCTCTCTCTCAGAAATGAATAAAACATTAAAAAAATAATAAATAATAAAGAACCACAACATGGATAAAAGAAAAGACATACAATGTAATTTAAAATGGGGAAAATTCTGATCAACGACTTCACATAAGAGGATATCCATGTAACCAACAAACATATGAAATAGGGCTCCTTATCACTGCTTACTGGGAAAAAGAAAATTTAAAAACCTCAATGAGCAAATAATAATGAGTGACAAGAAGTGTTGGCAGGGCTGTGGAACAACTGGAAATCTCATATGCTGCTGGTAAAGGTATAAATCAGAATAACCACTTCAGAAAATTGTTGGGAAGCATCTACCAAAACTAACCAAATTTGTATACGCTATAACCTAGTAATATGGCTCCTAAAGATATAGTCAAGAGAAATGAGTGCATGTGTCCACCAAAAGGCATGAATGTTCACTGCATTCTTATTCACATCAGTCAAAATCTGGAGACAATTAAAATGTCCAGCTACAGCAGAATGAGTAAATAAGATGTAGTATAATCATCTAATGGAAAACTATTCAATAAGGGATAAGAACCAACTGCTGCTATGTCTGAACAGGGGTGCAATTCAGATATAATGTTGAACAAAAGAAGGCAGATAACAAAGAGTACATGTTGAATGACTCTGCTTATACGAAGCTCAAGAACAAATAAAACTAATCTCTGGTGACAGAGGTCAGAATAATGGTCATCTTCAGGGTGGGGCATGAAGTAGTCTTTTGAGATACCCATAATATTCTATGTATGAATATGAGTGGTGGTAATATAAGCATATATATATTTCTAAAAAGTGTACTATACAGTTCAGATTTGTGTTATAAATAAGTTCTACTTCAGTGGGAAAGTAAATTTATATATTTTAGATATATATTTAATATAATTTTATATATGCATGTATATTTACATATATATGTAAATAACTTATATAAATGTATATTTATATGTATGCTTATATACATATACATGCACATATAAATATACATATGTATATACACATGTATATGTGCAAAGGCAGAGGAAACCCAGCTTACTTGGAGCCTGGCTATTAAGGACATTGCTGTCCCCATCTTGGGGAAAAGTAAGTCTAAGGAGCGAAGGTAAAGAAAGAAGCATTAGTAACAGTAACTCTACTGACCATGACTCCTGTACACAACATCTGACCCACCCTGTTTGAGGCTATGTGAACTATTACTATTCATCAATTACTGCCTTGTATCAGTGGCAATTCTCATCTCACAGTGATAAGATAGCAGGTATAGAGGGAAACACAGAAAAGAAACAGAAATTATCCCAGGAATGTGGGATGAGAAGGTAGACAGAGAAAACTATAATTTTTGGTAATCCAGAGAAGACATTGTAGGAAAGAGGACAGAAAAGGAAAGTAGGATAGTCAGTGGACAGAATGTCATAGGCTGAAAAGAAAACTGGAGCTCCGGTTAAGATCCCTAGAATTCACACAGTACAGTTAGTAATGAGTTATGTACAGGAATCCATCAAACACCATAAGACCTCAGGATCTGTTTTTCCTCTTATGTTCTTTAAAATATTAGACTGTTTTACTACATAAGCAATAAGTCAAAACAGAGTTTGAAAATAGCTTATTAGAAATATCTTTATGTCTCCTCACTACTATTTTTTCCTCTAAATAGATTGATTATAAGATCTTGATTCAATTTTCTAAGTGTTGGGGGAAGGTGGTGAGAAAAAAAAAAAACACCACCATATATTAATGATCCATCAACTTCATGGCCTATCTCAAATGCCCCAAGTTCTAAAGATTATAATATAAGAGAAGCAAACCAATTTCATTTCTAAAGTATTTCCAACTCCATTTCTGGGTCAGTTAACAGTTCATTAAGAAATAAGCCTTCTGCCATTCAATAGAGTAAATTAGCAAGGTTTACACATTAAAGGTAACACCTGAAATACAAAGAGCTGCTGTCAGGTCAGAAATATTTAACAAGCATAAAAGTGCATGCACTTGTAGGTAGAGCTTAAAAACAACTTGCATTTCAAGTCTATATTTGCTGTAAGTCTCAGGATACTACAATAACATCAGACAAAACAGTTTATATACTCAGTACACAGCCCTTTCCTCCAGTGACCCTTCTTAGTGAATCCAGAAAGCCATCCAGGAAGGTAGAAGAAGCGGAGGCTCTCAGAGAAACAGAGCTGTCAGGAGATGCTAAAAAACACATTTTGGAAACTACAGGGATTACAGTAAGGAAAAAGAGTTTACAAGTGTAGGATATAAAAGAAAACACAATGCAAACACACACAAATAATGCTGCTAAATTCATGGATGGTTTCTGTCCAAGGTTAATGAAAAGCAATGATTCATACTGAGTAAATACATACCCCTTATAGTTGTGTATTCTAGCTCTCTTAAATCATACTGTCACTGCATCTTCATAATAAATGTCCCTTACAGTGGATACTTAATAATATTGACATATTAAACAAAAGGACTTACGCAGAAAAGTCTGATCTGCACAGTTGACAATCTGTGAAAAGTAAATCCTCTGAAAGGAGAACAGCAGCAGACACCACCCTATAGAACACTCCCTCCTACTTGCCTATGAGGAAAACCAAAACTATGGAGTTGAAGCACAGATAACAAGCTTGGATTGAGAACAAATCATAACCCAACACACTTCACTAATGACAGGAACCAAATGTTTAATCTGATTGTTAGGAACCCTAACAAATAGGTTATGACAATTAGTGAAAAGTTGAGAGAATGTACTGAGAAAGTATTTGTAGTGACAAAGGATGTGAAGAGGTCAAGAAATCTCTCCAAATCTTCAATATTGTATATGTGAAATTATATGTGAAACACTGGACACCTGTTAGGTGCTTTAGTGGCTATGACTAGTCATGAGATTTTTAGATTAAACATTCATATGGGCCAATCCAAATCCAGAGCTCTATGTTTTCCAATTGGCAGATGAAGTAACAATACTCAAACATTTCATTATCCTCAAAACTTTGCTCTACGGACAATAATAAGCTTCTAGATGGGGTTTACACCAGGCAAGGCAAGTAAAGTAAGTGAAGTGAACAAACTAAAAAAAAGTCTAAAAAAAAAAAAAAGGCACCTGGGTGGCTCAGTCAATTAAGTGTCTGACTCTTGATCTCAGCTCAGGTCATGATGGCTGGTGAATTCGAGCCCCTCATTGGGCTCAACAGTGTGGACCCTGCTTGAGATTCCATCTCACCTTCTCTCTGCTTCTCCCCCTGCTTGTGCTCTTTCTCCCTCTCTCTCAAAATAAATACATAATATTAAAAATAAATTTTTTTAAAAAAGTGATCACAGACCTATTTCCTGGGACCACATGGAAAGGGAGAAAGAGCATTAAGATGTACACAGGCCAAGGGGTAAGACTGAGGTCTCCACAGCTGGGACAAGGAGGTGTGTGTGTCGGGGGGTGGGGAGGTGGAGTGACTGCGACATCATATTCTTTATTGATAGTGTGTCCTGGAGTGAAGACATTTAAAAACTTTTTGGGGACCTCAGGGTCAACACTCGAATTTGTGTCAGTACTCGAATCTGAACAGGCCGTAAACTGTCCTGGGGAAGAGAAACCAGCCAGCAAGACCCCAAGGCCAGCGTCCCAGGACTGTCAGCGTTCCCCCTGGACAAAATCGAGAAAAGCCCCAAAGGCTGGGTGAGGATCCCAGGAGCAGCAGTAGTCGCGCAGGTTTCCTGCAGAATCCTTTATGTCCTCCTTAGGACAAGCCAGATCCGCTCATGGTGGGCTTTGGTCGTCCTCTACATCTTTCTAGGTAACAGGTTTGGGACACCACTCCCTGTCGTCACAGACCAAAGGCTCACACATCAAAGAAAATGGCTGTGCCAGAAGTACGTCATCACACTGACGTCACGCTGCCAACCCACACTCTAGTAAACTTGAAGGACCCCATATCTCTGTGGTCTTCCCTTCTAGCTCCCACGAGACACTCCTAAGGAAAAACGAGGGCAGGCAAGGTATAGTTCCAGTGTCCTTAACGGCCTCCGGGTCTGAGTCCAAGGCCCAGCAACCAACTTTGTCCCACTGACCTCCTGGGAAAGGAGGTGAAGCCTATGACTAAAGCAAGAAGCAGGGTACTCATTCCATTGGCTACCATGTGAAAGGGTGGGGCCCAGCTGGGCCAATGAGCAGTGGAGTCCGCTTAGGTCGTCCTTCCCCTTGCTGGCAGGAAACTGTACCTTGCCCAGACAGGCCCAGCCCTTGCCTGGCAGATTTCCAACCTAGAGGTGAGTCCCTTTAGACCCTGGAAGAACAGTCCACCTCGTAAGGGATCTGAACAAGGCTAAGAGCTGGTCTGGACAGGATGGGTACCCCAGAACAGAAGAGCCTCCAACATGTTTGCTGAATGAATGAAAGTCAATCTTATTGTACACCCAGAAGACAGTCAGGATGTCAAGAAGGCAGTGCTTTGCAGTCTTGCACAGCAGGGAGAGCCACCACGAATGAATGAGGGAGGGTCAGGAGCAGGATGAAATGAGTCTAGGCCCCAGCTAGGCACTTAGACACAATCCTGCATACCTTTCTTAGATTATCTTGATTGGCTCAGCAAGCTTTATTTGTCCACCACTGCTGGATGTCCTCATTTATCTAGTTCCTACCCAGTCCCCACATGGGACTCAAAGTTTACAACTCTTCTATCTCACACTCATGCTGAACCACCATCTCCCACAAAACCACCACACTGCCAAAAAGGCTGGATCCAGAGGAACATCCAGCTCTCAGCCACAGCCTACCGAGGCCAACACTTGCTCAGGATTCATGAGAACCTTGTGTGGAACCCAGAATCACATCTTTTTAAGGTAATTTAATCTCAAGTCCTCATTGGTTTGCATAACCCCAGACCTTTGTAAGAGCTCCTCTGATCACTCTCAAACGACCTTTAAATAAGGGAGGGTCAGGATCTCACTCCCTACTCAGAAGAAACGGAGTCATCATAAGGTACATGGCTGGGCAGATATGCTAAGGCAAGGGGCACGTGGGTGGCTCAGTCAGTTAAGCATCTGAATCTTGATTTCAGCTCAGCTCATGATCACTCACAGTTCCTGGGACCCAGTCCCACCTCGGGCTCCACGCTCACAGCACAGAGCCTGCTCGGGATTCCCTCTCTCTCTGTCTCTCTGCCCCTTCTCTGCTCTCATTCTTGTGCACATGTGCTCTATCAAAATAAATAAACTTTAAAAAAAAGATATGCCAAGGCAAAATCAAAAGAACCTATTCCATAGTGGTTAGTATAATATTCATTTTAGAACAGCAATTTAGTTTTGGCAAAACATCACTATCCCTAACATTAAATTAATGCAATTTGAATATTGATTTAATTGTTCAGTTGTAATTGTCTAATAGCCTATAAACAAGGGAATTTATATCAGGTTTTAAGAACACACGTATCTAAATGTTTTCACATGTGTTTACACATTTTGCAAATTCTTACCCATCCAATTGCTTTAAATATAACCCAAATCAGTATTTTTTTAGCCATGTACAGATTACCTGCTTTGCATAACCCATGAAACTGAACCTAACATCTGCTATCCATAGACAAAACAAACTATGGCTATAAAAGATCCCAAACCATGGTTTCCCTTCAATGCTCTCCGACCCAGAGACTCCCACCTTGCTGCTGAGCAACATTACCTAGACAGGTAAGCCAGTCCTTTCTAATCCCTCCCCTATTCTCTTACAATTTTAATCTCCTGGATGGTCCCTTTCTGTTAGGGACTTCCCCTTTTCAGCAATCCCATTTGGGGCTATCCAATAAAACTTGCTGAACAATTCTGCCACCTCCTGGTCTTCTTGTCTTTTTCTTTTTCTTTCTTTTTCTCTTCTTTGCCTTGTCTTTTTCTTGATCAGCCCTGAAATCCTGTGAACTCATCACAGTACTGAAACAATATAGATCTTTTTGCCTCTTTGGTTCTCTAATACTATTTATTTAATACCAGATACATCATTACTAATGACATTGCAGCATCATGCCACCCACAAATACTGGCTTCTAATGATATCGTCAAAGTTTGTTAGACTGCAAATATAAGTCTTACAAAGAATATGGAGGAAAATGTGAACTGTAATACATTTTCTGTCCACGTTAAATCTACCATTTAAAATGTTATAGCATAATCATTAAATAATATGTTTTACAACCACAACTTCTCTTTTTTGTTGTTGTTCTTGTTTATTTATTTTTGAGAGAGAGATAGAGAGTGCCAGCGGGGTAAGGGCAGAGAGAGAGGGAGGGAAAGAATCCCAAGCAGACAGCGCAGAGCTTGATGCAGGACTCGAACTCAAAAACTGTGAAATTATGACCTTAGCTGAAATCAGAAATCAGCCGTTTAGCTGACTGAGCCACCCAGGCACCTCCAACCATGACTTCTCTTGAACTGCTGTCTCCCGTCTATTTGGGCTGCTATAACAAAATACCACAGACTGGGTATTTATAAACAAATCTGTTTCTCACTGCCTGGAGGCTGGGAAGTCCAAGATCAAGGTACCAAAATGATTAACTTCTGGTGAGAGCCCTCTTCCTGTTTCATAGGGTCTCCTCATTGTGTCCTCAACTGGCAGTCTGTGGGGTCTCTTTTACGAGAACATTAATTCCATTCGTCAGAACTCTACCCTCATGACTTAAGCACCTCCCAAAGGCCACCCTCAAATGATTTCAACATTTGAATTTTGAGGGGGACACAACCACTCAGACCACAGCAACTACTATAATCACTGCATCCCTAGAATGTGTTGTCTTTCAGTGTTGATCCACATATCACCAGCAGTGGGGAGGATAACAATGGGCCCAGGAGCAGAGTGAGAAGAACAGTTCAATTTACCTAAAAAATGTCCATCCCCATCCAGCATACTTCAGACAGACCCAGGACAGCATGGCCTCACTGCATCAGTTAAAGATAAGAGAGGACATTTAACCAAAAGCCTGTTAAAAGCCTTCAGAGGAGACAGATGTGGCTACCCCCAGAGAAATTTTTTACATGTGGTGCCAGAGCCTGTGGAGGGGGGACAGTGACTACCCTGGATGCCAGCAATGGGAGTGTCACAAGATAAAGGACATTTGCTATTACCTCCATTGTCTTTGGGTATTGTAGTCATGGGCAGGATTGCAGTAGGAACACAGATGAACAAGGCCCACACACAGCCCATACCCAAGGATTAGCAGCAGACCCATGGTGTCCCAGAGCCCTGAATTCAACCTGTGAGGGACATGAGTTGCTGTCAGCACCCAAAATCACTGTGACCATCATTCTGATGGCCCAGTCTCATGTGATGTTGTGAAAGAAAAACCATGTCAGCCACCCTCCTGAAACTGCGGCCCAGTCATGGAACCCTGGAACAACCCTATAGGTGTGTACCTGGTCAACTCCACAAACTGAGTAAAAGGTCAGAGAGTGCCCCAAAGGGGAGAAAGAGAGCCCAGGGCTCACACAGTTCACAATCTATTCTGGGCACACCCCATTTGGCAGCACTGTTGGACCCAGACACCCTCAGGCAGCAGAAGATGACTTAAAAAACATAAAGGAACTCCAAAGCGCAAGAACCCCTGCATGCCCTGGGGTGGGACCCTGTTTTCCTTTGTCTAATGTGGGTACTGGGCCTATATTTAAGTGTATGGCTAGGCTTTTGCACATACCATTTCATCACAATGGCCAGAATGTTTTGTCACATGGCCAAACATACCTACAGGAGAAATCAGGAAATTTAATAATTTCTAGAGGAGCAAAAGAGAATGGAGACCAGGAGACAAGAAACAGTCTGTACCATGATCATTGTAAGAAAGAATGAAGATAGACTAGAAAACTGAGTATTTAGCTTCTCCATACTCTATCGTGAAAGGATGTAACAGAGAAAGATGCTGGGAAGAGCCAGAATGGCCCATCTGGCACTGCAGTGCCTATTAGGAAGGAGTATCCCCTAAACAGATATAATCTCATGGACATGGGACAGGACAAGGGCAACTAGGGAGATTTCAACTCCCCAGGTGAAGGCCAGTTACTCCTGTCATGACACAATTACCACAACCATACAGGGCAGACCTGGAAATGCCTCTGAAGTCAGCCAACCAGTAATGTCACACATTCCCATCTTTTGTTAACTATTTGGGGCTCTTTCTATCCATTTCCCCCTTATTAATACAGTGTGTTCAAAACATATCGAGGGGCTGATCTCTACCTGCTCCACACAGTGAGAAAGTCTCTAACTCTTTGTGCCACTAGGCAAAATTCCCAGGGAGAAAGTCTGGGTGAATATGAAGTTCATGTTATGTGCCTCCTTTTTCCCAAAAATCGTCACATTGCACTAGTTGCTACTGAGTATCTGCAAACAGGTGGTTAGTGTTTGTTTGTTTTTTAAGTATGGTCCACTTGGAAAAAAAAAAATCAAGAAATCCACCTCTTCTCAAGAGGCTGAAAACTGAAGAGGATGGCTATAACCTTACAACAAAAATAGCTGGATAATCTGAAAATTTCCCTTGAATACATCAGAGAGTTGAAGCCTCAGGGCAAACAATTTACCTAAAATCTAAGGAAAGAAAGTCACATTGATATAACCATTCTTCTTATGTGGGTGACATCTGTCTTTTGAAAGATCTTAAAGTCAGCAGATAAAATGGTACATGATGTTAATTGACTATTGACACCATAAGAAACAGAATTGGTTGGGGCGCCTGGGTAGCTCAGTCGGTTGAGCGTCCGACTTTGGCTTAGGTCATGATTTCAGAGTTCGTGGGCCTTGTGTTGGGCTCTGTGCTGACAACTCAGAGCCTGGAGCCTGCTTCCGATTTTGTGTGTCCCTCTCTCTCTCTCTGCCCCTCCCTGCTCATGATCTGTCTCTCTCTGTCTCTCAAAAATAAATAAATGTTAAAAAAAAAAAAGAAAGAAAGAAACTGAATTGGTAATCTAACATGAAAACACACACAATCTCACAATTAAAGAAATATTTTTTAAAAAACATACCCTGAGGCATTTTATGCTTATTAAATTTACCATCTCTAAAATAATAATATCCACTGTTGGCTGCAAGCAAACACAAACTTACCACACTGCTGGAAACAAAATAAATTGGTATGAACTTTTATGAAAGCTGTTATGATGTCTTCTAAACAAAAATCTTCATACTCCTAGATTCGTAGACTCATTCCTAAAAACGTATCCCAAGGAAATAATACAAAAGAAGGAAAAGAGCTACAATCACCAAGTTGATTATAGCAATAGTAATATTAACACTTAGCAACAAGAATTGTCCTAAATGTCCATCAAATAAGTTCAAATAAACAAAAAGTTACTGCTCAGACACAGTGGTGGATGTTTTGAATTAGAAAATGAAACAAAAAACAAACACTCTAAGACAAAGTCACTGCCCAAAAATTCCAATTTAACATTTGATGAAGGGAATAGATAATAAGGACAACTCTACTCACTAACAAATAATAATTGCAAAATCATATGGATATGGGGGAGAGAGAATTTGCCCAAGATAACAGTCATTAAAATATTAACATTTTGTTATGATTAATATTGTAAAAATTATGTATATATGTGGGACAAGGACTAAAAGTGGACATATAAATATGAAAGTATGATCTCTTGGGTTGCCTGGGTGGCTCAGTCGGTTAAGCATCTGACTTCGGCTCAGGTCATGATCTCACAGTCCATGGGTTCAAGCCCCATGTTGGGGTCTGTGCTGACACCTCAGAGCCTGGAGCCTGCTTCAGATTCTGTGTCTCCCTCTCTTTCTGCCCCTCTCCCACTCACTCTCTGTCTCTGTCTCTCAAAATAAACTAAAGACATAAAAAATTTTTAAAAAAAGAAAGTATGATGTCTTGAGATAGTGAGATTGCAGAAATATTTTGCCTTTATAACTTGTGCAATTCTGTATAATATTTCCCATTGGTATTTAAGAAAATTCATACTACGTGAACAATCTCTGAAAGCTAAGTCACATGTCATGTGTCAGATAAGTAACTCTGAAAGGCACTCATTCAATGACACACATCAATGGTAAATATTAGTGTAACTTTTAGTGAGTCTAGATGGCCTCTTTTTCCTTCTTTGCATATATGCCCGGTGATCATAACTACTTCTTTGTGCATTAAATCCTAATCCCACATAGTCATTAATATGCCTTTCAATCTCCAATAAACATCTCTATCCCAGGTAGTGACTCTCCCAACGTGAATACAATGTACTCAGGGCCATAATGGTGCCATCTGTGTACCTGTTCACTGGCTATAGATTACCCATGCCCTAGAGGGTTCTTTCCTGCTTGCCCAGCAATTATAAACTAGCTCTGGCCCGAGCAGATCAGAAATTCTCTGCCATCCTGAGGACTGCAACAATACCTTCTGCAACAAAGATTGAACCTCAGCCTTGGAAAGAAACATCCTTTCCAAGTTTGTCCTTCCTTTGGTGTCTCCATCAGCCCTGTGATACCATACAGAGCTCTCTTACATCTTATAGGCTACTCTTTCATCATAGTTTGATGATTCTTCTTATTAAACTTCCCTTGTATAAATCACTGTTGGTTTCTGTCTCCTAATTGGACACAGGCTAGTACAATCCTCAACTGGTCATTCCCTTCATTCATAATGTCCTTTGGGGACATTACAACTTCCTGACCTATCCTGCTCTGAAAGAGCTTACAACTGCAGAATTGGAAATGATATTGAGTGAACTGGAGGGAAAATAAACGATAAAAGTACAAAACAACAATAACAAAAACTCAGCACGTAAATTTTAAATAGAATAAGGCTGTCTTTAAGAAAACAGAGATGAAGGCGGCTGTAGTTTCAAAAAGGTCCTAAGGCTAGCTAGGATCAGAGAAACAGGAAGAGGTGGGTAGAGGGTACCTGTGGGAGCAGAAAAAGCAAAGGCCCAGAGGTACAAAACTGAAACAGTATGTATTGCAGACAGTGAGCAGAGAGGAATGGCTGGAGCACAGTGAGCATTCTGGGGAGGGGCAGGAAGTAGTTGGATAGAGACGATCAGGCCTAGAAGAGGAGGGGCTGCTAACTTGCACTTGGGTGATACACAGACCAACAATGACATTTAAAAATTTGTCTCCAGGGGTGCCTGGGTGGCTCAGTCAGTTAAGCATTGACTTCAGCTCAGGTCATGATCTCACAGTTCATGAGTTTAAGTCCCACAATGGGTAAGCACGAGCCCCACTTTAGTTGAGTATGAGCCCGGCTTTTCTCTCATTCTCTCTCTCTCTCATTCTCTCTCTCTCTCATTCTCTCTCTCTCCCTTTCTCTCTCTCTCTCTCTCTCCCTATCTGCCCCTCACTCATTTGTGCCTTCTCTCAAAGAAAAAAAAATTTCTCTCCAGGATGAATTCTCCAATGGTGAATAAAATTTGAGTTCTAAATGAAGATTTCCCACATTCCTTACGTTCACAGTGTTTTTCTCCAACATGGAGCCTCTGGTCCTGTTTCATCCTGAACTCTTATTGAAGCCTATCCCACACTCTGTGCACTCATGGGGTTTTGCCTAAGGGTGGATCCACTGATGTTGACTTGAGCTGACTTTGCTTGAAGGCTTTGCTGTAATCCTTACATTGATAAGCTTTGTCTGGTGCTGGAGATGTGAGTTCTGAATGAAGCCTTTCCCACACTGCTTGCAAGTTAGGATCTCTCCCCAGCATGCAGTACTTGGTGGTGAATGAGCTCTGAGTTCAAATTAAAATCTTTACCACATGCATTACATGCATAGGATTTTTTTTTCCAGTGTATGTGTCAGATGTAGAACAGAGGTAATCTCCTATTCTTTTTTTTTTTTTTAAGTTATTTTTTTGTTTGTTTTGAGAGTGAGAGAGATGCAGGGTTAGGGGATAGAGTGAGAGAGAGAGAGAAAATCCCAAGCAGTCTCCACAAGGTCAGCTCTGACAGAGCCCAACATGGGGCTCAACCTAACGAACTGTGAGATCGTGACCTGAGCCAAAACCAAGAGTCAGACACTCAAACAGCTGAACCACCCAGGCAGCCCTAGAACAGAGGTAATTTTCTGACCTAAGGGTTTGCCTCAGTCCCTGCATCTGAGGGGCTTCTCTCCAGTGTGGACTTGCTGGTGCTGAGTTGAAGCTAAAGGCTTCACTCTTTACTCTCAGAGGGCTTCTCCCATTGTGGATTCTCTGGTGTGCAGTGTGGTGGGAGCCACAGCTAAGAGCCTTGCCATATTCTCTACACGTGGAGGGCCCCTCTCCTGCTGTGGGTCCCCTCAGAGGTTACCCTGCCGGTGAACACAGATGGATGCAGTTCCACCTTCAGCCCCAGGTGCAGTCAAGTGCCTGAACAGAAGTAGAGCTGAAGGCGAGAGCTTGGCCCTGATCATTACTCATAGGATTTTTCTCCAGTGTGGATTCTCAGGGCTGACAAAAGTCTGAACTACAGTGGAGATGCTTGTTACACATAACATTTATAGGAGATCTCTCTCTTCACCTAGAAATTAAAGGTGTGTTACACTATAAGAACTCATTTTTTTCTGATTTCTTATGTGGTGATTCTTATTTCATTATTTACCCCCTTCTTCGCTGAATCTCTCATATTTTTCTTCTCTCCACACCTCATGAGATTTCCTGAATGCGTCTCTACCTTGTCCTCTGATTTACAGGTGACTAGGTCCCTGAAAAGTTCTCTTAGATGTTCTTCTAAAATCAAGGACTTGCTTTTCTCAGAAATGTCTTCTTTGAGGCCAAAAGCTCAAAATCAGCTCCAATTTCACAACCTGACCAAAAAAACCCAAAACAAACAAATGAACAAGAGCAAAAAAAAAATCACCTCTTAGCAATGTTAGAGAGAAGGAACCAGATCATCAAGGATATGACTATGTCCTGCAAATATACAGCTTTTGTATATTTACAAACTGGTTTCACAAAACATAGAGGGTAAAGAAAGACAAGGAAAAGTCCTAGCACTAAAAAAGGAAGGGGCCTTTGTCTGATCCTATGGTCAGAGACACAAAGGAGACGAGAAAACTATGGTTAGTCTGAGAGGGTCACATTTTTTATCACAGAAATCTCATATTGAAATGACCTGAGAAGACTACACAGAGTGGAAAAGTGAGGAAACTATTATGCTGGGCAGGCTGGTGGCAAGGGAGGTACAAATTGAATGCATTAGTAAGGAGAGTGACAATTAAGGAAAAAGAAAAAAATAAGATAAAATTAAGTGAGATTCCTATTATGTAATCAAATATCAAATGAAAAATAAAGTTGGATAAGTTGGATATTCCAGGTTAGGGGTACCGGAACTATGTGTAAAGTCAATGTTCTCAGGAAGCCTGCATGTCATCTGGAAACATAAGTAATATGCAAAATTAGAGAAAACAACATTGGGCCGGGAAACACAGATCAAATCTGCCAGCTACACCAAATGATGGTAATTGTAAGGTAGCAACATTTTGTCATCACAATTTAGCTCTAGGACATACAAAATACCACAGACTGGGTGCTATAATGAAAATGTGTTTTCTTATAGTTCTGGAGGCTGGAAGTCCAAGATCAAGGTGTCAGCAGTTTGGATTCCTCTGAGGCCCCTCCTCTTGGCCTGCAGATAGCCATCTTCCTGTTGCCTCTTCACATGGCTGTCTCTTTGTGCATGTGCAATCCCGGTATCTGTGTCCTAATCCCTTCTTGTAAGGACATCCCTCAGATTAGATTAGGGCCCACTCTGACAACCTCATTTTAACTTAGCTATATCTTTAAAGACCCTGTCTCCAAATACAGTCACATTCTGAAGTACTAGGAGTTACAGCTTCAACACAGAAATTTGGGGAGCACACGCATCAGTCCACCTCCATACTCTGAAGCCATCCCACTCTTAAGCAATGCTGTCTCACTGTCTTCTTATTTACACTTTCCAGGCATGTTCTCTCCTGCCTCATGCCCTTAGTGTTTGCTCTTCCCTCTGTCTGAAATGCTCTGCTCCTCAATATCAGCACAACTTGCTCTCTATTTTACTCTGGTCCCTTGCTCAAATGTCCCTTTACTGGAGTCTTTTCAGTCTTATCTGTCCCTTTTTATACGCTTTCCTGTTTTATTGTCCTTTGTAGCATTTGTCATTACTTGGCATAAAAATGTATATATTGTGGGGTTCATCCTGGGTTTAAAATGTACTCAGGATTTTTTAAAAATCAGAAATGGCAAGGAGATAACTATATTTGAAAGAAGAATTTATTACTTATAATTCCTGAAAAGACGGGGGCATGTCCTACCACACAGGGAAGTACTAAGGTCAGTCAAGAGGAGGAGTGATCAGAAAACATAGGCAAAAGCCTTTATTACTACAGTGGGGGGAAACCGTCAGGTGGGAAATCGTCTACTGGGCAGGAAGCAAATCACAGAGGGCAGGGTCTGTAGCTTGAGCATTTGTAATATGATTTCTGCACACCCATGAAAATGAGACAATGGGAAATGTAAACAGCTTTGGCTTTTACTTTGGCCTTGTGATCAATGGATGCCAAACATTGTTACAAAATCAATAAATGTTGGTTAAAGTACTCCCACACTGGGGTGCCTGGGTGGCTCAGTTGGCTAAATGGTTAAGCATCTGACTCTTAGTTTTGGCTCAGGTTATGATCTCATGTTCATGAGACTGAGCCTATGTTGGGCTCTGCGTTGAGTGTGGAGCCTACTTAGGAGTCTCTTTCTGCCCTCCCACCCCCCAAAAATAATTTAAAATACTCACATATTTTTGGTGTTATGCCTATATATTTAAATGTTGGCTAAGTGAATAATAGAACAGAATAAGGGAATGAGTTTTCATAACTTCCTTCAAGTACAGTTGACTATTGAACAACAGGGATTTGAACTACACGGGACCACTTATATATGGATTGTTTATATATTCCCTCTTCCTTATAGTTTTCCTCATAACATTCTCTTTTCTCTAGCTTACAACTCTGGGACCACTGCCCTGGGACCACGAGCTGAGCTGAAATCGAGAATTGGACACTCAACCAACCAAGCCCCCCCAAGCACCCTTGTAACAAGTTTTTAAAGGCTCAAAGAAATGATCTACAGACTTCCAGATGAGATTGGCCTATACAAGAGGTTTTGTAACAGCGGCACTACTGGCATTTGGTGCCAGCTAATCTTTGTTGTGGGGGAATGCTTATGCATTGCAGTACACTTAGTAGCAGGCCTGCCTCTAACAACAGGATGCCAGGAGCAGCCCTCTCAACAACGATGACAACAAAAAATGTCTCTGAACATTGGCAAATTGTCTGGGAAGGGGGAACAAAGTCACCTCCCAATGAGAACCACTGATCAATACAGATATATCCCTCATTCCTTAAAAGAGTAAAACATAGTTCAAACAAACAAAAAACCCACATAGTTTAAAATCAGAAGCAGGGAAGTATGGCTGTAGTTGAGCCCTAAGTTGGAGATTGATGGGGAAATAGAATAAAACCATCAATTAAAGCAAATCTCAGTAATGTAGTTTTGAATATTCACCTAAGGAATTTGGATTTTGTTTTTTAGACAACAGAAAATGATTAAAGGAGTTTTAGAAAGAGAGTGATATAATTAGATTTTCATTTTAAGAACACCTTGATCTTAGAGGATTGAAAAGACAACTGCTGTCTCAAACTCTGAGACGGTAATTATGTGAAATAAAGCCAAGGAGGTAGAAGGGAATGAATGGATCATGCCTACCTCTTATGTATGCTTTGAGTTGATTTTCAGTTTCCATATTAACATTGCCATGGGTGACTTCCCTCAGGTATGTCTGTTACCTTTTCTGAATACTTTCACTTTATACATCAAGGGTTTTTTGGTCTTTGTATTATTTGTTACCAGTTTCCACTCCTCTTCTCTCTTTCCTCTTCACAGAGGCTTGCATTTTCCAAAGGAACATGAGAAAATCTGACCTGCCACCCCCAGGGCAGACATATCACAGGAGCTTAGCCCCATTTGCATGAGTATCCTTGGAGTCTCCCAGGAAAATAATAAAACAAACTTGGGGCCTGGTGGTCAGATCCCATGCATTCAGAATTACTATGTTCTCAAAGAGAATGGGGCAGAGTCAAAGGCCTATGTCAACCTCTCCACAGGGTGCTTTTGGTGGGCAGGAAACACATCTGAAGGAAAGAGGAACCTATAGTACAGGACAGGTAGTATACAGACAATTGATTGTCTGGTAGAGAAATCTACATTTTCTTTCTCATTTCTTCTTATATTATCAACAAAGTAAAATTTTTGTTATATACTTGAAAATTAGCAAATAACTTTTTATCAACTTTGGTGGGTACAATATACTTGCGATCAGAATGGGTCTCATGCCTCATTCATGCTAAGCACACTTTAGTTCATCCTGGACCAGGAATGCTGGAAACGGGAGTGGAAGCTGAAAAATGCAACACCCATATCACTTAGACCAGGGAAGTAGTTCTCTTGGGGAAAAAGAAAGTTCAAAGCCAAGTCTTTTGGGGTTTTGTTTTTGTTTTTTTGCTAAGGTAAAGAAGTAACTTTTCACTTACCTCTCAATCACTCAGCAGAGAAGTGACTTTCAATTTCAGAGAATACACTGTAGGGGACTCTACCTCTCGCTAAGTTTTTGTAACACTGTTCAATAAAACAA
Source organism: Hyaena hyaena (assembly GCF_003009895.1). Lineage (NCBI taxonomy): Eukaryota > Metazoa > Chordata > Mammalia > Carnivora > Hyaenidae > Hyaena > Hyaena hyaena. The sequence goes on from NW_024080980.1 coordinate 1,534,408, forward strand.
AGCTTTCATGAATATGAAGAATATCTGGTTATTTCACAAGAATCTGACTTAAAATAATAGGGGACATGGCAAACCTGAATTTCACATATAGGAGGGGAGGGGAGCCTAGAAAATACGTCAAAGAGACCGGAAGTTATCTACTAGGGAATCTGGAACTGAAATTCTTACATTCAAATTTGGAAGGTATGTTAAGGTATGACAAAATATCGGTCTGGAGTATTCGTGAAATTAAGTTTAGGGTATGAGAGGTACCTATTTAGCCACTGAGATGAGATACAAATGAACAGCTTGTGTGACTACTGAGCAAGGGAAACTGTGACACTAGGTGCTGTATGAGAAATCAGTGCTTACAAGCCTGTATCAGTATGACTAAGTTGCAAATGACAGAAAACCCAACTCTAACTAGTTTAACAAAAGATGTTTATTGGCTCACATGACTGAAAATTCCAGAGGTGAGTCTATTTCAGGTAAGGCTCAAATGTCACCAGGGACCCAGTTTTTCTCTGCTTTGCCACTATCTCCTTTGGTACTGACTTCATCCTCAGGCTCTACATGCTAACACCAGGAAGCTCCAGACCACCCCCTCTTAACAGAAAAAAAAAAGTGTTGTTGCAGTTCAAGGCCTCGTATCTTCCTATCTACCATCCATAGGAGGAAAGAATATCTCCTTTGGTTGCTCTCAAAGAAAAGCCTCTCTCTTCTGGAAGGCCCAGTAAATATCTCCTCATATCTCATTGGCTCTGTGGCCAGAGTAATAGGATACGTTGAGGTACCTAGGCTAACCAAGATCTACTTATGAAGCTCGGAGGTGGAGCCAAACCAGGTGGCTGAGAAAGGATGCTTTCCCAAAGACTATCTGGGCTATTGTCCCCAGAGAGAAGAATGGATGCTGGGAACCAACAAAAAGATGAATAGTATGGAACCCTGATTTGGTCATGACAAAGACATGCTCAGAAACCAGGTGGCTGAGAAAGGATGCTTTCCCAAAGACTATCTGGGCTATTGTCCCCAGAGAGAAGAATGGATGCTGGGAACCAACAAAAAGATGAATAGTATGGAACCCTGATTTGGTCATGACAAAGACATGCTCAGAAACCAGGTGGCTGAGAAAGGATGCTTTCCCAAAGACTATCTGGGCTATTGTCCCCAGAGAGAAGAATGGATGCTGGGAACCAACAAAAAGATGAATAGTATGGAACCCTGATTTGGTCATGACAAAGACATGCTCAGAATTGCAGACACTGGTTTGCAACTGAGTTGCTTTTTTTTTTTTTTTTATATTTTATTTATTTCTGAGAGAGAGAGAGAGAGAAAGAGATGCAGGGGAGGGTTAGAGAGTGAGGGAGATACAGAATCTGAAATAGGCTCCAGGCTCTGAGCTGGCAGTCAGCACAGAGCCCGACGCAGGGCTCGAACCCACGAACCGTGAGATCATGGCCTGAGCTGAAGTCGGACGCTTAACCGACTGAGCCACCCAGGCGTCTCGCAACTGAATTGAAAAATAGGAGAGATTTAATTATTCATTCCCCCAAGAGATTCTGGGCAGGCCAGTTGATTTTCACTATGTGAATGACTCTATACACTGTTTTTATTATTTTCTTACTTTCCAGTCCTATATTTGAAACATTTGAAGACAAAAATTTACCATAATCAATTATTGATTTTAATATATTGCTAGTTGGGATTTATCAGAAAGTATCTTAAATTTCTAATTTTTTTTCTTTTATATTTCTCAAAAATTTGGGAAGTATTAATTTTATTCCTCTTCTGACTTTGAGATGTGTGGGAAGTGTTATTACAAATTGGATGTTATGATTCCTTCATTACAGATTATAGTTTTTGATATAGGCTCAGGACTTCCAAGTGCCTGTCTCTGGGCCTCTGTCAAAGAAAAGACAAGTTAGGAATTCTCTTGATAGGGGCCATCCATTTCTACATGCCATTTCTTAATCCCTCTGAAATATGTGTCTTTGCCATATTTTGGTAATTCTCTCACTGTGGCCATTCCACACTCTGCCTACAAACATTTCTATCTTTGAGGGAGAGTTCCTAGGATCCTAGGATCCTAGGATCAGCTTCCAGGAGGCTCCTCCATGAGTCCAAACTGTTTCTTCTCTTTCAGGTTCCATTTCTGCGGGTTCTTCTTCCTATTCATTAACTGTGTCTCTCCCATTTTAAGACACTGACATCATCTGGCATACACATCATCCTCACTCTGGCAGCTTATTAATATTTAGGATTTTAATAATTACCTTCTTTTAGCTCTAATCCAAGCATTCGACCTTATTTCAACTGCTTCTGTGTCCACTGGTAATATTGCCAACCTCTCACTGACTTCCTGGCACTTCCTCCTGTCCCTAAATACTGAATCAGTGTTTTATAGGACTCTATCCTCGGTCCTCATGTTTTGCTATACTCTCTGGAGGCAGTACTGTCCAATAGACCTTTTTGGAATGATGAAAATGTTCTATGTCAACACTATCCAATATGGTAGTCAACTCCCACAGTTATTGTGTGTTTGAAATCTGGCCAGTACATTAAGAAGCTAAAATTTACATTTAATTTAAATACCTACACATGGCCAGTGGCTACTGTGTTGGATAGCAGCTCCAGAAGACTTTTCTACATTTCTTCCCACAGTTTAAAATACCTTTTGCTCATTTGATGACTCCCAAATGCAAAGCTTTAGATATCACTGACCCAGAGCTCTAGCCCACATATACAAACACCACTTGGAATTTCTACTTGTACATCTTACACATATCCTAAATGTTAATCCAAAACAGTCTTCTAGATTTCTCCCTCCCCAAACCTATTCTCATTCCAGTGTTATTCATTCCAGTAAATGGCCTGCTGTCTAACTCAGCTGCTCAAACAGCAGCTGTTTCTAACCAGAAATCAGGAAACTATCCATAATTCCTATTTTTCCTATATCCAGTCCTTTAGCAGGTCACTGATTTTACTTCCAAACTGTAACTTAAAATATATTTTCTCTCCATTTCTACAACCATCACCCGGTCCAAGCCACTATCATCTCCCACCTGACTGCCAGCAGTCTCCAATACAATCTCTCCTTTCACGTTGGTCCTTTAACAAGCCATTTTCTACTTAGCAGCCAGGAATCATCTTAAAATGTGAATCAAACATGTCATTCCTCCACTGAATACCCTTTAATGACTTTTCACTTGGGATGGAATTGAACGATCTGGTCCACCAATGTCTACAAACCTAACTTGTGCCACTCGCACCCTTGATCATTATGCTAGACCTAAAACCTTCTGGTGTCTTGAACGTGCCAAACCCTTCACACATCTGAGTCTGCAGAGATGTTCCTCTGCCTGCTATTCTTCCCCCGTTTGTGATACGTGTGCCTTTTCCTCATTCTGAGATTTAGCTTTAATGTTACCTTTTAGGATAGGTAGGCCTTCCCTGACCATTCATATAGAGGGTTCCACTCTATCATTCTCTCTCTCTGTAGCATTCATTTTTTTCATGACAATTAGGAATTTTTAATAAATTACTTGATTTTTTTTTGGTTTGGTCTCTCTCATTCATGTTCCAGAAAGGCAGGAAACTGGTCTGACTTACCATAGTGCTTTGTATGCAAGCAGGTACTCAGTGACTATTTGCTTAATAATCTTCCCCCAAACACCTGTTCACATCACTCGTTTCCATTTTCTGGTTCTGTTTAGTACAAAGAAAAAAAAAACTTTAAAACAAAAAGGTTTACTACTTAGTAGTGGTACCCTAACTAGACTATGCTAGGCCACATTCTCCTTACTACTTCAGCAATCAGGGGCTCTAGAGTTAATGTTTGTAATTTTTAGGAACCAGAAGTGTAGTCCAAGCCAGACTCTGGTTTCTCTTCCTTGCTCCTTAGTCAACAATTATATTACCTGGCTGGGAGCTTCTAAAGTGGAATGCCTAATTAGCAGAGAGGCAAACTGCAATCTGAAAATGGCTCTGAAGGTGAAGATTGGAATGTACATTCCATCTGTTTTGGCCAGCGCTCTTCTCTGAATAGGGCCTTTGTTTCTCTCCCACCCTTGAAGATGGTCATTACCATTGTCCAATAATACAGCTAACTCTGGAATGTAGGCTATCATGGTGACGAGAAGGGACAGACTGGAAGGGGATTTGGGATAGTACAGCAATGAGAGGGGTTACAGCTATACACATTTTTATGGAAACAAAAATCTCCCACCTGGTTTACCTTTTCCCAGTCCCAGATTACTATCTTATAATACAAAGGAAATCAGGTCTCCCACAACCTTATAACCCAGACTACCCTCAGCTACCTTCCTTAAATCATCTTGGTGATCTCAAAATAGACCACAACTTCTAAGGAAGAGAAAGTTTTGAAGTTGGCAATGTAACTGCACTATCATCTAGATCTAACGGTGGTCAGTGAGGTAGACTTTTGAAAGCAGTATTAATCAGTAATTGTGTATAGAAAGAATATGTCCAGGAAGACACACAGCCAGTAATAGTGATGGTCTCTGAGGAGGTAGACTGGAAGACAGGAGTGACAAGATTTACTTTTCACTGAACACCTTTTTGAACTATTTCAACTTCTTTTTGTAATCGTGAGCATGTTATATCTAGTAAAAAATAAGTTTCAAAATTTGAAAAACATAAAAGAAATAGTGTTGGTCCTCAAAGAGCCATTTAGCTGGAGTCGCACACATGAGACACTAGAAAAATATGACAGCACATAGTTAAATACCAATTTGGACAGTACTGATTACAGTAGAAGAGGAAGAGGGGTCTGTTCAGTTGAAGGAGCTGGGTCTTGGATGAGGAAGGGAAATTTGTAGCCCAGGGAAACTTGAGCAAAGAGAAATGAGCAGAAGGAGAAATGTGTACATAATAAAGAAGAGTAGACTCTGGAGTCAGATAGGCCTGATTCCAATCTCTACTCTGTAACATATTAGCTGAGCAACCCTGAATGAGTTTTAGAACTTCTTTCAACCTCAGATTTCTCATTTGCAAAATGAGAAGTACCTACCTTAACAGGATTGAGAAAAACTAAAGAATGTATGCAAAGTGGTCAGCATAGTGCCTGACAGAATAGATGCTCAACTAAAAGTTGCCTAGCATGAACATGGTTGAACAGTGAGACCATCTTGCTAGAGTACAGGGTATCTGTTCAGAAGGGGCAAGATAATACTGGCTATTAGAGTTATAACAGACTGTGGACAGTCATATCATTTTGTCTCTGGGGTTCCTGTAGCATAACAATTTTAACAAGTATCACCCTTATGCCTTCTCTAATGTTCAAGAAGGAGAGAGGTCTGATAATTACAGGGTTTCTCTCTAGCATGGCGCCTCTGGTGCTTAATCAAAACAGAATTCTGACTGAAGGCCTTCCCACAGTCATTACATTTATAGGGTCTTTCCCCAGTATGGATTCTCTGATGTCGGATAAGGTGTGCCTTGCAAATGAAGCTTTTCCCACAGTCAGTACATTCATGGGGCTTCTCCCCTGTGTGGACCCTCTGGTGCTGAGCAAGATCTGAGTTCCACATGAAGCCTTTCCCACAGTCCTTACATTCATATGGCTTCTCCCCAGTATGGATTCTCTGATGTCGAAGCAGGGCTGGGTTCCGAGTAAAGCTTTTCCCACATTCCTTACATGTATATGGTTTTTCTCCGGTATGGATTCGCTGATGTTGTGTAAGGCTTGTGTTCTGACTAAAGCCCTTCCCACATTCCTTACATTCAAAGGGTTTCTCTCCAGTATGTATTCTCTGGTGCCGAATCAGGTTTGACTTCCAAACAAAGGCTTTAGCACATTCTTGACACACATAGGGTTTCACCCCAGTGTGAATTCTCTGATGTGCAATGCAATGTGATCTAAAACTGAAAGTCTTCCCACATTCCTTGCAACCATAGATCTTCTCTCCATTATGCATTCTCTGATGTTGGTCAAAGTCTTCATTTTGCTCAAAACACTTGCCACATTCTTCACAAATATAGAACACCTGCTCACTGAGGATTTTCTCATGTATAACAAGGTGGGTATTAACATCAGTACTCTCTGAACCATCTTCTCCTGAAAGCATCTCATCTTTGACAATCACTTCTATAATATCATCTGCAGTGCTCTCTGCACTTTTCCCATTGGAGTAGTCACGCCACCTCCCTAACCTGCTTTTCCTCTCCTTGCAGGTTTTCCCAAACCAGAATTCCTGGGAGCTGCACCACCGGGGTCCACTTGATAGCACCGTGTGGTCCTCTGCCTTCTCAAAACTTTCCTCCTTAATAAAATCTTCTTTCTCACTCTTCAACACACCCTCTGAAAGAAGAAATCAAAGCTGCAAATGTCATCACTACCCACAACGGAGCAAATAAGGTCACTAAGTGGTACTCATATGTCCATTTCACTTCAAGTGTCACCTCTATGTCCCAGCAGCCCTGTCCTAGCTGAAAACGGAACCACAGGGCTACCACACAGAAAGCAACCAATGTTTATGCTACAGAAAGGCAAAAACTAGACAGAGTCCCTGAGGGCTATGATTCCTAAGCACCAAACCAAGCACAGTGGGGAGCTCTCTAGGAATAGATAAACTGAATCTAAGGGAGACAAGTCAGAATTTCTTTTAGGGAGTCCAGTTTATAACATGACAAACAACATGCTCAGAAATAAAGAATCCTTTGTGGTAAACCTGGGGGAACCTGAACTTGTCACACACAGTGGGGAGCAAGAAGAAGAATCTTCCTCATACTTGTCAACACTAAAAGGAAATGTGGTCTTTGCAGTCAATCCAGTCACCAGGTCCACCATGAGAAGGGCTTCCCCAAACAGCTTTAGACACAGTTGGGCAAACAGTGCCTCCTCTTTGTCCCCAGAGTGTTTTATTCGCACTTCTGTTACAGCATCACACCTTACACACTAACAGAATGAATGAAATACAGCATTTCCTTTTAAAATACTGGTTGGCCATAGCAGCCAGTAGGCCATCCGTTCAGTTACAGCCTACAACCCAAGACGCACTCGAATTTCATTATGATTGACCATGACCAAATGAAAGCTAGAAGCTTAAAGTTTAACTTTCCTCTTACAGTTGACTTGGGGGTTTTTAGCGAGTCTTTTGTCTAGAACATAAATGGTAAACATGTACCTGGGAGAAAAGTGTTCATTCCCCTCACTTACCAGCACAGATTAGGTTTGGCCCCTCTCCTTGCAGTTTCAGGTTCAATGGCTCTTCCACCTGCTCAAGATGGGAGATCCCAGCAGGCTTTAGAAATGGATATCCTGCCAGGGTCAAGATATAAATAAGGCTGGCTCAGTGAGAGGAGTTGGGGTCCACTAGGAAAGGAGCAGAGATGGAAGTGGTAAGGGAGGATGAAGATGGGTGGAAAGATCAGTACACAGGTGACCTGAAACTGGAGAAGGCTAACAATATGAAGGACAGAAAACAGACGTACAGGGAAGTTGTGATTCCATCAGTTCCCTAAAACATCAAAATGTATCGCTCATTTTTAAATGTCAAGAAAAAACAGGAGAGACTAAGGTCTCTTCTTCATCTCCCCTAGGAGGTGAATGCCAGTTCACATGGAATAGAATTAGGACAGGATGGAACTGCAAAGAACTGTTCCTGAGGCTGTGTTGGGAAACCACAGTCTCTTAGCTTCTCTCCCATCTGTCCATCTATCTATTGCCCTCTCATTCCACAAAGGATCAATGATGGATTTCTATATGGCATCCATTAGAAATGGCCTTACAGCCTTCACTCAGCCATTTCCAGAAGTCACTTTTTATTCTAATGACAGACACCTCAACTGCAAAGGTCCACTCTAATAAACTCTTCAGGCTTAGCTAAAATTGGTCTATTTGTAACTCCCATCCAATGCCTTCTAAGAAACAGATCAATTTTTCGTCCTCCAAATGACAATCTTTTATAATGCTGAAGCCAAGAACTGCGTGTACCCTGAATAGTCTCTTCTTTAAGACAAAAATGGACTTTGAATAGGGACATGTCCTCCAAGGAAGTTTGCTGCAGGTCAGGGAGTTAGGGTTTTACTCAAGGATAACTTAGCTGTTGGCTCACTGCCTAAAGCAAAAACCATAAATTCCCTTGGGAGGTGGGAGAATAAGCACTGAGATCCTGAGAGAATGCAGAGGACACTATAGTTGTCTCTCTACATCCATTCTACCACCACCAATCCCTACTCCCACCCTGCCCATTAGGGAGTAGCTCTGCCTTTTGGGGGAGAACGATCCCAACTCCAGTTCCTAATACAGCACTTACTGGTCTAAGACAAGCAGGTTAGCCTGTCCTACTCACTACATGAGAGATAGTTTCAGAAATCGGCAGTCTAGGCCAAGACAATCAGGGCATACTATTTCCCTGGCCATAGTGATTGGTTTAGAGCTGGCATAAGACTTAAGGTGGTACATCCCAAAGGCCTGAGGAAACCCTGCCCTATTTCTCTCCCTAGGTGTGAAGAAGCAGAGCCTTAGTTACAACTACCAATCACCTTACAACCACGAGAGGAGCCAGGCTGTAGATAAAGCCAACTTATAAGGAGACAGAAGAGACCAGAGATTGAAACTCTGATCGAGCTGTAGCTGCACTCTATGAACTTCCTACTTACATGAAACAGCAAATTCCTTTTGTGTTCAAGCCAGTGTGAACTGGGTTGTTACTTGTAATCAAGGATATCCTAAATATGGACAGACTGCCAGACACAGCAAGGAACTGTGAGGACAGGGAAGTTGAAGGCACAGCTCAAGTTCCACTGTGCCCACAGAAGAGCTCCTGTGGGAAGAAGATGGAATGGCTCCAGGGAGGCAATAAGGGGCACAGCTGTCACTAGCAAATTAGTAACAGGAAACCCTGTGTTGGGCCTAAAGGAATGCCAGGGCTTTGTCCACCAGAAGTCTCTGAATTGGAACTATATGGCTCAGAATTATTGAGACTTCTTGATTTCTAATGATAACAATGACCATGATGGCCCAAAGGGCAGTCAGAATCTTCTGCTAGAAGAGGAGAAGCAGGTTGAGAAAGTAGAAAGGCCACCTCAGAGTGTAAACAGAAAAGTCAGGGAGTACAGATAAATGGTGGCCATGATAAGAACAGTGGAAATGAGGAAGAGGCAAAAGAGGTGAAGGGGGAGCCAGGGTGAATAAATAGACTCAAGAAGATGGAAAACCATGAGGATGTGGCCGGGGGGGGGGGGGGGGGGGGGGGGGGGGGGGGGAGGAGTGGGGAAAGGAATCCCACCAGTGTCTATAGCACTAGGTTAAGAGAACACATACCTATTACATGGTAAAGATCAAGACAAGGGAACTGGTCAGGCGACTGGCACATGGCCCTCACTCACCTGAGGAGAGGCCCTGTGGGCACTCTCCATCCAGAGCTCCCTGAGGAGCCTTGCACCAGGGCGCTTCCCCTCGCTCCAGCTGGGAAATCAGAGCCGGTTTGGGAAAAGGAAATGCTGGTTGAGGGGGAGGAAATGGGACAGGCAGGTGAGTGGGGTGACATAGAGCAATCCCATGGCTCCTCCCAGGCTTTGTCTTTAGGGGCAGGAGGGGGAAGAAGGGAATTAATCAGGTACAGTGAGAAAAGAAAGTCCAGGGGAAGGGACAGGAGACCCAGGGGAGCACAGCCAGGAGGCTGACAAAGGTCAGGAATTAGACCAAGAGATGCTCAACAATAGTCTGGGTGCACAGATGATCCCACTCGTTGAGAGATTGAGCTTTCTTGTTCCTTCCCTCCCTTAGAGCTCTCAAGTTCAGATATCTGCACAAGGATGTTTGGTATTGGGCTGGGTCTCCCAAACTGCACGGGTGGGAAACTGAGGACTTGGTGGGACACCAGGAATCTGTTCTCTCCCTACTGTACCCATAGCACCAGACTGGAGAGTTAGCTCTCTCCCTCCCTGGGGCAAGAAAGGCTGATGTGAGGCCCTAATTTATACCAGGACTTCCCACTTCCTAGCAGCCGCTGAGGCGGGGTCATTAAGGATCCAAGGGCCTGAAGTTGCCATTCAGGTGAGGCTCATCAAAGACTCCAGTGCTTCTGAGAAAAGAGGAGCTGGGAAACTCTGAAGGGCAGAGGCAGAGTCCAGAAGGAAAGACCCTTACCCAGGGAAGCCACTGCCCCATAATTCTCCAGCATCACATCCTTGTACAGGACCCTCTGAGCAGGGGCCAGGCCAATCCATTCGTTCTCAGAGAAGTAGATGGCCACATCCTCGAAGGTCACTGACGCCTGAAACAACATGTGTTTAAATGCCCTCAGACAACCCCAGACCCAGGCCTAGAGTAAGGGGTGGATGAGGCACCCAGTGGTACTGGTTGCCCATTGAGTTTCTGGATTCTGAATGTCTAAGGGAACTCTTAGAGGATTTGCGTCCCCTACTTACAAAGATATGAGGGATCAGCCATCAACTTCTCACATCTCTTCATCTTAACTTCGCCACATCATCTTTTTCATGAGTCTCTGCAAGTTTCCCCTTTCCATCCTGTGCCCAAAACAACTACGTGTGCTCTAGGTGCCATCCTTTCTCCACAATGCGCCCTCCTTCAGAGGTTACCAACCCTTCGTAACTATTACTAAGCACAATCACTATTTACTAAGCCTGTGCCAAGGACTTTACATGTATTACTCTGCGTATGCCTCACAGCCTATGAGGAAGGTATTAGATTCACTTTATAGAAGACGAAACCGAGGCTCAAAGATGAACTGCCCTCAAAGTTACAGAACTGAGACAGAAGGCAGGCCTGTCTGACTCTCTGGCTCCTATTTACTGCACCACACTGCCTTCTGTCCTTACTTCTGCTGCCTCTCTGTGAGATTCTTTCTCTTCTCTTCCTCCCCATCACAGCCACCAGCCAGAGGCATTTGAGGGCACCTCAGAACACTCAGACGGCTCTGGAGGCTGGACTCCAAAGGGCAGATCCAAATGGACTTTGCTCCCCACACTCTGCCACTCCAACACACTCTCTAGAACACCCCACCCTACTATTTCTTCCCCATTACCCAGTCTTAAGGTCCTCTTTTCCTGTATCTCTGGGAGGCCCAACCTTCTGCACCTTTTCTCTCACTGTCCTGTCTAAGAAACACAAACAGTGCTCATGTAGAGCCATCAAGTTTATAATTCCCAACCACTGCCTCATTCTGGATCTCAATCTCCATACTATGGAAGGGCTGATTCTGTTCCATTTCTCATCAGTCCTTGCCCTACAAAGTCCCCACAGAGACTTACCTGACATGACAATCCAGGACTCAAAGACTGGCCCGCTCACCCTCACCTACCTCAAAATGCCCAAATCCTGTGCACCGCAAACAATTCCACTCACTATTAACAGACCCAGTTTACCTGCCAAGGATCATCTCCTGCACCACCACATCATTCCCTATCCTGTCACCATCCTGTTATGAATCCAAACCCTTATCTGTGCCCTTGCACCTGCAGCTCCCCCTGCCTGGAGATCCAGTTCCTCCCTCCAGCAACTCATATTCATCTCAAGACCCACCTCAAACATAACCAGCTCTGTTAAAATCAGCGACCTGGAAATTCTGGACATTCGTCGCTGCGCACAGCGCTCTGTGAACACCTCTTCCCCAGCACTTGGCTCATGCCTGTGCAGCCGCACGTGTGTTTCCCCTGCCGGCGCCAAGTCTGGGGGGTGTCGAATCCATTCTGCTCCCTGCCTGTTCCTCCGGCTCCTCCACTCTGGGCTGTACCCCGATTTCCTGGCCGCCGCACTGCCCCCGCTGCCCCTCATCTGGGCCTAGAGCACGGGGCAGAGCCGAGCCAGCTTCGCGGCGCCCGCCCCGCACTCACCGGGCGCGCCCGGGCAGGCGCGGGCTGTCCCGGTAGCAGCTCGAGTGCAGGGCCGAAGGGGGCCCCGCTCGCCAGGACCGCGGCCGCCACGGCCATGGCCGCCCTCCCGGGAAGCGAGCGCGCGCCAGGCCCTACAGGGGGGTGGGGGATCGCTGCCCGGGGTCCGGGAGGGACGCTCCGGACCGCGTCGGGTCTGATATAGAGGCCCAGGAGCCGGCCGCGCAAGACCCGGGCTCCACGCCACGCTGGCCGGGTCAGCCTCACGCTCAGCTCCCCACGCTGCGCACCGGAGAGGTGGAAGCGGCCGCAGTCTTGCCACTCTGGCTTCTCTAGGACGGTGGAGGGCGCCACGTCTCTGTGGTCCTCCCTCTGGCACCCTAAAGACACAGGGAGGAGAGAGCGAGTCCAGCAGTCTGTCTCTTCCACAGACACAGACTGCCTTGGGGCGCTGCTGTGGGAACTCGGGGGAAGCGGGCTTGGAGAGGAGGCTTTCTCTGGGAATCCTTTCCCAGCCCTCTTCTTCCCACTGACCACGCTTCTTCGGTATTGCACTGCACCCTTGCAGGATGGATGCTACTAAGAAGTAGCAAATACTTGATTTGCCTTGCCTGTTCATATAGCCGCTTCCCTTTACTGGGTTCTACATTCCCAGAGAGCAACTAACGTCCCTGATCATCTTTGTGCCTCAAATAACCACCCAATGTCTAGCAACTCTTACGGACCAGTTTCTTTAAGTGCCAAGGGATATTTGTTGAATAAAGGAATGAATAACTGTTGAAACCGTTTTTCAGTTGAAGAAAGTAAGGCCCAAAGAGAGGAGATGGCTTATCTAACATCACACAGCATGTCGGGGAAATTAAACCTTTAAACGAAATTGTGGACATAAAAGACCACCAACATAAGAACAAGCAAAGGCTATTTATTGAAAGCTTGCTCTAAGCCAGGGAGTCAACCACCATCACTTGGATTTGGCAGGCTCTAGGTTGGACAGAGAAGTGAGAAAGCCCTATAGTTAGCGGTGGGGGGAGGTGGGAGACTTCAGGTATGCTCTGATTAGAGACTGTTGGCCTGGGGGGGCTAAATAGAAGCAAAGCATCTTATGTGATTGGTTGAGAGAGGATATTAATCAAATTCTGGCTGTGTGGGGCTGATTGCTACAAGGTTTATTTTGGCTTCCTGGACTGGTTGCCACAGATAGTAGTTTGACTTCCTAGACTGGTAACTACAGATAATGCGTTGGCTTCCTGGACTGGTTGCTGCAGACTGTGGGTGAGAGTTCTATTTTTCTATATGGTGTGTCCATTTTCCACTTGTACATATAGTCTCTTGGGATGAACAAATTAGGGAAATGTCTACTTCACAGAAATTCCAGCCTAGAGGCTCATATTCCTTTTAGGTCCCCAGGTACTGAGAGCTTAGAGATACCATACTTGTGAAAAATCACAAAACAAAGGAGACCTCAGAAGAGGTCCAAGGTATGTTTATTTGTTTCTAAGAGGATACTGAAGAAACTCAAAAATGGACACTAGTGAATACTCCCTGAGCACTGAGAAGGAAGGACTGAGCCTTACCCTAGTATCCTAGGGTAGGATCACTAGGAAAGATGAGCACACAACAAATGCCCATGATTTTCTTCAGGAAAAAATGGAGAAAGCTTCACTGAGTGTGAAACAATTATGGGAGTTTTAGCTCAGAACAAGGAGCCCTCAGATACCTGATTATTAAGTCACAGTCTTAAGGAAGACCATAAGAAAGGTTTCTTATGGCTCTAACCAATCTTTTGGTTCGAAACTAAACCAAATAGAGGGATAGTCTATCATATTTACTCATATATTTTTACTATTTCTATTGTTCTTCCTGTTAAACATACACCAGCAGGCAAGGTCAAGGCAATGTCCTAACTGACTCAGCCCGTAAAGATACAGTAAGCCACTTTTAGATTCATATAATGTATTACTTACATAAACAGCAAAAGCAAGGGTATCCAAGCATGCCAGTCCCCAAGTCCTAATCCCATACACTAAACACAATGACACCAAAACCAAAGAGGGCTCAATGATTGCAGCATCCTTGGTGAGAAGCCAATTTTAGACTGTAGCTAAGTAGTGTTACAGTATGCAGTTATATCCAGAAAGCTTTATGCCTCTTCAGAATCTGAGAGGCAATGAGAAACTGTCTCATAACAGCCTCCCACAAGACATAGGGAATGAGTGGGAGATGGGCTTGAAGGCCTGTAAAACTTCTCTCATCCTCTCACGTTCCCAAAGGATCACAAGGTGATCTGCCATGACTCAGATCAGCTGTAGTTCAAGGCTTTGCCTGCATGGGCTTCATAGATATGTGAAAACTTGCCAGAGCACCATGGTGGAGCCACTTCCCTACAACTAGACCTCTCAACCTTTCCATATAAAAATTCTCAGGAAGATGAGCCACCATGTAAGTCATCAGATACTCTAATTAGCTGTACTCCGAAAGTCTTGGATCAAATACATTCCATTTGTCTTAGGCAACATTAGACAAAAGTGACCATGGTAGTGATACACAGTAGTATAACCAGGCCCACTAAAGAATGGAACATATCCAGATTCCTCATTTAGAGCCAAGCTAGCTAAATGTGTCATTATTCTAAGTGAGGCAAGAGATATTGGCAATGGCACATACCCCACCTAAACTGGCCAGGAAAAAATCCAGTACAATCTCCATTACCACTCATACTAGAGAATTTAGAACCATCAGTAGTCTGTGAAAAATGTACAAAAAGTCCAACAATGACAGAACAAGGCTAAAGGGAATCATTTCAATGTCCAGAAAGTTAATCTATTCTGTTGTTCCTTGCTAAGAGTATCTCTTTCTGGAGTCAGTGGCTGTTGGGAGGATTCTGAGATTTTTTAAATTAAGATCATTTGTTGGTCAGTAGTCAAATTGAAGGTGGTGATGGAAGCTTGGGTTAAATTGGTCAGATACCCTACAGACTAAACCTAAGTGGTCCCTCACTCTGCCCCTGTCCCAGGGTCTAATTCTTACCAACCAGGGTGGTTTCTCTCCTCACACAGCCATATGACCATTATGACTAGTCTCTGCAACCATCACTGCACCTTTTCCCCAATTCTCTCCATGTCTAACCCATACCATATGCTTAGACTCATCCCTGGTTAGCTCAGAAGTTCCTTTCTTTTATAATTTAGAACATCTGAGAATATCCCCCACTCTCTGACATGTGGGCCATGCCAAGACCACCTTAGTAGTTTTCATCTCATAATTCATGATCATCATAATCCTTATCTCTAATTGTCCAAATCCAGCAAGCATGGGTGGGTGAGGGGTTACAATAAGTTTCAGTCTCCCAGTTCCCAGCTCTTTTTTCCTACTTGCAAATTCTAATACTCCAGGGATAGGCATAGGAAGGCGGGGAAAAATAGAGTTACATGGCTTAATTGTGTGGTTTGGGTTTCCTGTGGCCAGTTAGGGCTTTCTACCACTCCTGAACCTCATAATTAGACATTATACTTCAACAGGAGGTACTCTTTTAGGTAATTATCACATTTGGGACCCAAACAGACTATCTTAATTTGTACACTACTAAGAGCCTAGGCTTGATTGCCCAGCTATCTTTTTTGGTTTTTCAGAGTTCACTTTCTCTTTTAACAGCACCTGCTTCTTGGGAATGATACAGATCATGAAAGGCCCAGATAATGTCCCAGGTAGTTGTCCACTGTTGTACTTTTAGCTATAAAAGTAGCACCGTTATCTTACTGGGCGTGTTTAGGGAAGCTAAATATGGAACATAGGTCATCGAAGAATCTTTGAATGGTATTGTGCACATATGCTGTGTGGAAAAGTGTAATGTCATACCCTGAAAAGATGTCTACTGTAGTCTATGCCCAGCAGTATTCTTCATATGAAGGGGTAGGGAATCCATACAGTCTATTTGCCAGGACTTGCTACATCCAGAAACCCTGCTTATGTCCTTCAGAGTTTCCTTTGCCATTCAACTGTGTGGCTGTCAGTCCAGCCATATTTGTCAAGCTTCTTTTTTTTTTTTTAGAGGTGGGGTGGGGGGGAGGCAGAGGGTGAAAGAGAGAGAATCTTTTTTTTTATTTTTTTTTGAGTTTCCTTTGCCATTCAACTGTGTGGCTGTCAGTCCAGCCATATTTGTCAAGCTTCTTTTTTTTTTTTTAGAGGTGGGGTGGGGGGGAGGCAGAGGGTGAAAGAGAGAGAATCTTTTTTTTT
>NW_024080980.1:1550797-1558258 GCF_003009895.1 Hyaena hyaena
ATGGACACTTAGGCGAAAGAGAGAGAATCTTAAGCAGGCTCCTGATTCTTGCTTTTACTGTTTCTTTTGTTTGTAGAACTTCCTTTAGCCATCACTTTAGGGTAGGTGTGCTAGTGACAATTCTCTTAATTTTCCTTCATTTGAGAATATGCTGATTTTACCTTCAATTCTAAGGGATATTTTTACTGACATAGGATTCTTAATTAACAGTTCTTTTCTTTCATCAATCACTTGATAAACTTCATGCCACTTGCAAATGATTTTCATGGTTTCTGATAAGAAAGCCAAGGTCATTTGAGTTGTTTCTCTATATGTGATATGCTGTTTCTATCTAGCTGCTTTCAAAACATTTTCTTTGTCTTTAGATTTTTGAAGCTTGATTACATTGTGTCTGGACTTGAATTTCTGTGGGTTTACCCTTAGGGGGTTATATAGCTAATTTTGATGAAATTCAAGTTATCTATTTTTCTTTTGTTGCCTGTGCTTTTAATGTCACATACATGATATTGTTGCCAAATCCAATGTCATTAAGACTTTCTTCAATGTTTTCTTCTAAGAGTTTTATAGTTTTACATCTTGTTTAGGTCTTTGATACACTTTAATTTTTGTATGTGGTGTAATTTCATTCTTTTGCATGTGATATCCAGTTTTCCCAGCACCACTTGTTGAAATGGTGTCCTTTCTTAAAGCCTTTGTCTTGGCATCCTTCTGGAAAATCAATTAACTATATACGTGAGGGTTTATTTCTGGACTCTCCATTCTATCCCATTAGTTTATATGTCTGTCCTTAAACTAGTACCACAATGTGTTTTTGTTGCTGTTGTTGTTGTTGTTTTACTGTAGTTTTGTAGTTTTTCAAAGTCTGAGTGGATCCTCCAACTTTGTTCTTTTTCAAGATTGTTTTGGCTATTTGGGGCCCCCCTTCAATACCATATGAATTTGAGGATCAGCTTTTCCATTTCTGTGAAAAATACTATCGGAATCTATAGATCATGTTGTGTTGAATCTATAGATCACTCTGTGTAGTATTGACTTCTTAACAATGTTATGCCTTCCTCTCCATGAACATGGAATATCTTTCCATCTTAATTTATGTAAATTTAATTTCTTTCAGCAAAGTTTTGTATTTACAGTAGACAAGTCTTTCACCAACTTTGCTAGATTTTTTTCCCCTGAGTATTTAATTCTTTTAGATGCTATTGTAAATGGAACTGTGTTCTTAATTTCCTTTTTGGATTGTTCACTGCTGGTTCATAGAAGCACAGTTGATTTTTGTGTTGATCTTGTACCTTGTAGCTTTGCTGAATTTATGAATGCTAGTAGTTCTCTTGAAGATTCTTTGGGATTTTTCTATATATAGGATCATGTTATCTGCAAATAGAGACTTTGCTCTCCTTTTCCAATTTGGCTTTTATTTTTTTCTTACCTAATAGCTCTGGCAAGAACTTCCAGCACACTGTTGAAAAGCAGTAGTGAAAGTGGGTCTCCTTATCTTCTGCCTTCTGATTTTAAAGGGAACTCTTCAGTCTTTCACCATTGAGTATGATATTAGCTATGGGTTTTTCATAAATAACCTTTATCATATTGAGGAACTTTCCCTCTATTTTTAGTTTTCTAAAATATTTTATCATAAAAGGATGTTGAATTTTTCAATGCATTTTCTGCATTGGTTGAGATGATCATGTAGGTTTTTTTCTTTCATTCTATTAATATGTTGTATTGATGTTATGTTCAACCATCCTTATATTTCTGATATATACCCCACTTGGTTATGGTGAATCATCTTTTTAATATGCTATTGGATTTGATCTGCTAATATTTTGTTTTGAGGATTTTTGCATCTATATTCATAAAGGATACTTGCCTGAAATTTTCTTCTATGTGATGTTCTTACCATGGTACTACTGGCTTCCCAGAATAAGTTATAAAGTGTTTCTTCTTAAATTTTTTGTAAAGGTTTGAGCATTGGTATTAATTCTTCTTTAAATTTTTGGTAAAGGGGTGGCTGGCTTCCTCAGTTTGAGGAGCAACTTGATCTCGGGGTTGTGGATTTGAGCCCCACATTGGACATAGAGATTACTAAAAAAAAAAAGCTTAAAAAAATAATAAATGTTTGGTGGAATTCACCAGTGAAACCATCTGGTTTAGGGCTTCTTTTTGTTGGGAGGCTTTTAATTAGTGATTTAAGCTCTTGTTACTTATTTACTGTTGAGATTTTCTATTTCTACTTGAGTTAGTTTAGGTAGTTTGTATTTCAGGGAATTTGCCCATTTCCTCTAGGTTATCTAATTTGTTCATTTTGTTCATGTACATTATTGATAGTGTTGGCATACAATTATCAAAAATGTTCTTTTATAATCCTTTCTATCTCTGTAAGGTCAGCAGTTATGTCTCCACTTCCATTTTGATTTTCATTATTTGTATCTTCTTTCCTTTTTTTTTATTAGTGAATCTAACTAAAGTTTTGTCAATTTTGTTGAACTTTTCAAATAACCACTTTTGGTTTCACTGATTTTCTCTATTCTCTATTTCATTTATCTCTGCTCTAATCTTTTTTTTGGGGGGGTCTTATTTATTATTTTTATTTTTATTTTTTTACAAATAGTTTATTGTCACATTAGTTTCCACATAACACCCAGTGCTCATCCCCACAAGTGCCCTCCTCCATGCCCATCCCCCCTCCCCCCTACATCCATCAGTCCTCAGTTTTTGTCAGCATTCAAGAGTCTCTCATGGTTTGCCTCTCTCCCTTTCCCCCACCATTTCCCCCCTTCTTCTCCCCCTTGTTCCTCAGTTAAGTTCCTCCTAATCCTCCTATACGTGCAAACATATGATATTTGTCCTTCTCTGCCTGACTTATTTCGCTCAGCAGAACACCCTCAAGGTCCATCCATGTTGCTACACATGGCCAGATTTCATTCTTTCTCATTGCCATGTAGTATTCCATGGTATAGATAAACCACATCTTCTTGATCCATTCGTCCATTGATGGACGCTTAGGCTCTTTCCATGTTTTAGCTATTGTGGAGAGTGCTGCTATGAACATTGGGGTACATGTGCTCCTATGCCTCAGCATTTCTGTATCCCTTGGGTAAATTCCTAGCAGTGCTATTGCTGGGTCATAGGGGAGTTCTATTGTTAGTTTTCTGAGGAACCTCCACACTGTTTTCCAGAGGGGCTGTACCAGTTTACATCTCTGCTCTAATCTTTATGCTTATCTTTTTTGTTCTAGCTTTGGGTTTAGTTTGCTCTTCTTTTCTAACTTCTTAAGGTGTAAACTTAGGTTATTGACTTGAGATATTCTTTTCTAACATAAGCATTTACAGCTATAATTTACCTCTGAACACTGCTTTCACTATATACCATGAGTTTTGGTATGTTGGTTTTAATTTTCATTCATCACAAGGTATTTTGTCATTTCTCTTGCGATTTCTTCTTCCAAGAAGAAAGCATTAGGAAGCCTGCATGTGGATTCTTTCAGACTCCATGTGTCTCTTCTTCCCTTATGATCTGGTTATACATCCTTAGTACACCACTGTAATAAATCTTAGAGTACAACCATACACCAAGTCCCATTAGTTCTTCTAGGGACTCCCTGAAAGTGAGGGTGGTCTTGGAGTTTCCCCATAAGTTGATGAGAATTAGACTGCTTAATACGTGTAAAACATCTAGCATCTTGGCTTATGGTGAATTCTCAAAATAAGAATAGTGATGGTTATAGTGACAATGGGGATGATCAGTACAGACCCACGAACAGGATAGGTGCAAGGTCAGTCAGTCCAATTCCCATCCTATCCCTCCATCTTCTCCCACTATATATCCTCATCTAAGCCTCATAGTAAATGTATGGTCCAATGTCTTTATAATGGCATCTCATTGTTGGCAAATACCTCAAGTTTAGCTTCCTATTTGACACACCAGAATAGTAATGCCCAGAGAGATAAACAAATGTCCTGGGTCATGTTATGACAAAGCCGAAACAAGAACCCAAGTTTGCCCTTTAAGTCCTACACTGACTTCACTGTTGCCTGGTATATGTGATACAGACTAGGAGTAAAATAATTAACTTGGGGTCAGGTTGTCAAGAACCCAGCTGCAGTGAAGATGTTCCCTTCTCTTCCTAGAAAATTGGGAACCTTGAAAGCTAGGAAGGAAAGGAAGCCATAAATAAGTTCAGCCCAAAATCAAATGAGACTACTATTTGACCTAAAGGCAGAGTGAAACAATTTCTCCCCTGCATCTCCATTTCAACAGTACTGTTGTTGACTTCTGGGGGTGAGGTAGTGGGCAGGAAGTACCAGGCACTGAGGGAGCAGTCAATATCATCAAGCATTGGAACAAAGGGCAAACGAGATGCAGGGGGTAGCCAGTACAGCTGCTCTAGAGAACACCCCAAAAAGAATCCCAATATAGAAACCCCAGCAAGTAGACAGAACCCTCCAATGGGCGCACAATCGCTCAAAATTCTGGGCCATATATGGAATGTGAAGACATGAGACCAGACAGGACCAGAGACCCTCTTGAGCCCTGTCCAAAGATCTCAAACCACAGCCCACCACCCCTGCCCACCACGGAATGTGCAAATGAGGTGTGAAAGAAAGGAGCACAAAAAATGTCGAAGGACAGCAGAAACAATGCTCCTGCCAGGTTTACGGGGTAAGAACTCTCAGGAGTGAGACCGGAGCGGTGGCCACGCTAAGCGTGCTCGTTGGTGGCAGTGAAGGAGGCAGCCCGTGTTCGCACGCCTTCCCCCAGCCCCATGCCCTTACTGACCAGCTCCGCAGACGAACTGACAGCCACACAGCACCTCTCTGTGAAGCCTAGCGATCGACGGACAGAGGGCGCCTCCGCGCGGAGACCTGCCCACAACACCAGCCTAGAGACTCTGTCGCAGAGACTGCAAGGGCGGAAGTGCGTCACCATGCCTCCTGCCCTTGGGCCCGCGCCCCCTCTAGCACGCCCGGAGGCCATCTCTGCGTGTCGTTGATCCTTCCCGGGCTCTCAGTTCACCTTTGTAACTGTCCCACCCTCCGGCGGAGCTGCGGCCCTATTTGGGTACGAGAGAAGTGCCGCTGGACTCGCTCAGGGTCGCTGGCCTCCCGGCCACTCGGGAAGGTGTGAGGGCTGTCGCCTGGCTGATTTCCCTGGGGCAGGCTCGCCCCTGCCCTGGTAGAGCCGGTAATCCCTGCCCCTCCATCAGGCCGCCCTTCAGTGGCTATAGGTGGACTGAACCAGCTGGCGTGAGAGGAGTTGAGTGCAACGCGGTAGGTCAAAGCCCAAGTCGCGCTAAGCCTGCCCAGCCTGCAGGGTGCTGAAAACCACTTCCACTGAGCCCTCCAGCCACGTTGGCCTCAGAATGTGTGTGCACCCGGTTCCTTGGAATGGCGCTGCTACATACCTTGGGCAGCACACCCCCGATGCTCTCAGACCTCCACCTGTAGCACCACCACCATACAACACGCGTTGACCTGACTTTGCCTTCCTCCCTGTCTCCACTTAATTACCAATTAATCAGCGTGGCCTTCCTGACTCCCCACCCCACTTTCTGCTCTGCCCCTCTCATTTGCTACACTTAACACAATTGTAATTATATACTTCTCTGGGCAGTGATTTAATATCTTTTTTCCCTTCCTTAGGCTGGTGCTAAAGGTATTTGGATACCGCTCCATGCAGGGAGACCACCGGATGATACACTCTGCCAGCACCAAATACCTCATGGGAGATGGCTTGGAGGATCTCAACAAAACCATGCTGGACAGCCTGTCCTTGGTTTTGCAGGGGCTCACGGGCCAGAGTCTGGATGCTAATTGCTGGCGTGAAGATGGCCTCTTCCACTTCTGCTACAACGTGTTGTTCAAGGCCGGCTACCTGAGCTTATTTGGCTATACAAAGAACCAGGAGCAGGACCTGCTACAGGCAGAAGAGTTATTTGTCCAGTTCCGCAAGTTTGATCGCTTGTTCCCCAGGTTTGTTTATTCCTTACTGGGGCCCCGGGAGTGGCTGGAAGTGGGCAGACTGCAGCGTCTCTTCCACAAGACACTCTCTGTGAACCACAACCTGGAGAAGAATGGCATAAGCAACTGGATATCCCACATGCTTCAGTTTCTGAGGGAGCAGGGAACAGCCCCAGCCATGCAAGACAAATTCAACTTCATGATGCTCTGGGCCTCCCAGGGTAACACGGGGCCTACCTCCTTCTGGGCCCTTTTGTTTCTCCTAAAGCACCCAGAAGCCATGCGTGCTGTGAGGGAGGAGGCCGCCCAAGTCCTGGGGGAGGCCAAGCTGAAGGCTAGGCAATCCTTTGACTTTGAGATCAGTGCCCTACACCACACTCCAGTGCTGGACAGCGTGATGGAAGAGACACTGCGGCTTGGGGCTGCACCCACCCTCCTCAGGGTGGTGCACGGTGACCATATGCTGAAGATGGCCAGTGGACAGGAGTACTTGCTCCGTGGTGGAGACATTGTCGCTCTCTTCCCTTATCTTTCAGTGCACATGGATCCTGACATCCACCCAGAACCCACTGCCTTCAAGTACAATCGCTTCCTCAACCCCAATGGTAGTCGTAAGGTGGACTTCTACAAGGCAGGCAAGAAGATCCACCACTATACCATGCCGTGGGGCTCGGGTGTCTCCATCTGCCCTGGGAGGTTCTTGGCCATCAGTGAGATGAAGCTCTTTGTCCTGCTCATGGTCACCTACTTTGACCTGGAACTGGTGGACCCTGATATACCTGTGCCACCTGTGGACCCCCAGCGCTGGGGCTTCGGCACCACCCAGCCCAGCTATGAGGTGCGCTTCCGCTACCGCTTGCATCCTACCGAGTGAGCTCTGCCAAGGTGGCCACAAGCCTGGCCAGGGAGACCCCAAGGGAGCCTCCTCTCACCCCTCTGAAGCCGCCTCACCCTTCCCTCTGGTTCTGTGATATCTCCTGCCTGTGTCCTGCTTGCCTTCCTTGCTCTCTGGCTTTCCTCTAGCTTCCTGATAGGTTTGTCTTTTTCTCTTAAAAACATCTCTCACAGTGGGTTCTGCAGAACCTTCCTCTCATACGAAGTCCAGGGGAAGGGGGAAATATTTGAGAGAAACTTAGTTGGGGAAATAATGGCGTACCTTGACAAGTCCTGCAGTAGAGAAAGTGGTTACCATGAGTAACACAGTGTCTTACAAATGTTAACCTCCACCCTCCCACCTCACTATCTTATTTTCCTCAATGCTTATTCCACATCCTGTGGAATTCACATTCATCCAAAGAAATACAAGGCAAGCCACGTGTGTAATTTTTAATTTCTTAGTTGACATGTTTTTTAGAAGATAAAAAGAAACAGGTGAAGTTCATGTTTATAATATACTTAACTTAGCCCAATATATCAAAATATTAGCATATCAATATAAGAACATTAGTAAAATATACATATATAAGAATATTGTGAAATATTTTTACATTTCTGTGTGTGTGTGTGT
>NW_024080980.1:1559413-1580580 GCF_003009895.1 Hyaena hyaena
GGGCTGTCGCCTGGCTGATTTCCCTGGGGCAGGCTCGCCCCTGCCCTGGTAGAGCCGGTAATCCCTGCCCCTCCATCAGGCCGCCCTTCAGTGGCTATAGGTGGACTGAACCAGCTGGCGTGAGAGGAGTTGAGTGCAACGCGGTAGGTCAAAGCCCAAGTCGCGCTAAGCCTGCCCAGCCTGCAGGGTGCTGAAAACCACTTCCACTGAGCCCTCCAGCCACGTTGGCCTCAGAATGTGTGTGCACCCGGTTCCTTGGAATGGCGCTGCTACATACCTTGGGCAGCACACCCCCGATGCTCTCAGACCTCCACCTGTAGCACCACCACCATACAACACGCGTTGACCTGACTTTGCCTTCCTCCCTGTCTCCACTTAATTACCAATTAATCAGCGTGGCCTTCCTGACTCCCCACCCCACTTTCTGCTCTGCCCCTCTCATTTGCTACACTTAACACAATTGTAATTATATACTTCTCTGGGCAGTGATTTAATATCTTTTTTCCCTTCCTTAGGCTGGTGCTAAAGGTATTTGGATACCGCTCCATGCAGGGAGACCACCGGATGATACACTCTGCCAGCACCAAATACCTCATGGGAGATGGCTTGGAGGATCTCAACAAAACCATGCTGGACAGCCTGTCCTTGGTTTTGCAGGGGCTCACGGGCCAGAGTCTGGATGCTAATTGCTGGCGTGAAGATGGCCTCTTCCACTTCTGCTACAACGTGTTGTTCAAGGCCGGCTACCTGAGCTTATTTGGCTATACAAAGAACCAGGAGCAGGACCTGCTACAGGCAGAAGAGTTATTTGTCCAGTTCCGCAAGTTTGATCGCTTGTTCCCCAGGTTTGTTTATTCCTTACTGGGGCCCCGGGAGTGGCTGGAAGTGGGCAGACTGCAGCGTCTCTTCCACAAGACACTCTGTGAACCACAACCTGGAGAAGAATGGCATAAGCAACTGGATATCCCACATGCTTCAGTTTCTGAGGGAGTGGGGAACAGCAGGGTCCAGATACATCTCATTCAAGGTTGGTTATAGCAGAATTTCTGGCAATAGGTGCCCAGTACATATCTGTTGGACGGATATATGGGGCTGTTCCAAAGAAGGAGGGAATGAAATGAATCAAGGTAAGAATGAATGTAACATGGTGCTCCCATCCATTAAAAACTGGGGAACAAAGTTCAGCTTATGCATGTTGGCCCACAGATAGTTTCTGACTGCAGATTCTAAGGCTGGGGAGAGTTGATGATTCTGAGTAATTGCTGTGGTTGCCCTAAGCAATCAGAGAGAGGACTTCATGGAGGCAGAATGTGTACATATCCAGCTCCCTGCAAAGAGGAGCAGCACAAGGCAAGGGGGGCTCACTCAAGAGGTCATGTGGAAATCGGAGGAGACAAAGTCCCTGTTTGCAAGTCACTTAGGAAGTTAAAGAGTAACCTGAGGTCGCCAGAACTGGATGAGTTGATCCTGAACCTCACCTTATTGCAACAATGGCCTTAGAATCAATGGCAGAACTTTCTCTTTCCTGGGCCTGCAGACAGGGACCTAGCCTGACATCTAGCAGAAAGCCCCCAGTAAATGGTCAGCTCACCTCACTCAAGCCAGGACAGCAGTTAAAGAAAGTTCCCACTATACTCTGAGCCTACACTCTAATCATGAAACAAAGGGATTGCTTTGAAGTCCTTATCATCTCTGACATTTCATAATTCCAAGATTCCGACTCTGTCTTTCTTGGTAGAGCAGTGCGCAAACCAACTAGGCCAGAGATAGGGCTCCAGTCCAGAGGCTCAGGGATGGTAGAAACTTTTTAAATTTAATTTAACTAATTTATTTATTTATTTATTTATTTATTTATTTATTTATTTATTTACAATGGAGGAGGGACAGAGAGACAGGGAGAGAGAGAGAATCCCAAGCAGGCTCCATACTGTCAGTGCAAAGCCCAATGCAGAGCTCGAATTCATGAACGGTGAGATCGTGACCTGAGCCAATATCAGGAGTCAGATGCTTAACTGACCGGGACATCCCTAAATGTGAAACTTAATAAATGAGTGTTGCATTTCTCACTCAGTAGCTAGAGGGCTAGCAAACTGATGAATAAATGAATCCTTGAGAAAATAAAGGTGGAAATGGTCAGTAAATCATGGGGGGGTGCCGGGGGCGGATCCATGAGAGGTTTGTAGACATCATGCTGGGGCTGAGTCTAAAAAGATTACAGCAAAGCCTAAGCTGGTGAGGAGAGGCTTCTTTCTTGGCTTCCTTCTGGTCCCACCCTCTACTTCCACATGACTAGGTTGCAGCAAGTGCTAAATCTAGAACATTTTACTCCTATGTACTATCTTGCCAGGGTATTTTAGTATAACTTACCAGGGCAAGGTTCAGGTCCACCCCCAGCTTGTCAGGGCCTCTCAAAAGCTCTCGGTCGCCCAGAGAACAGTGTGCCTGGAGGAAATCAGCCTGGAAAAGCACAGCCATGGTGCTCTGGGCTCTGGTGCTGGGAGCACTACTGGTGGCTACAGTGGGGTGCCTGTGCCTGGTGGGGCTGTTCCGGCAACGCAAACCCCAGGAGCCCCCTCTGGATAAGGGCTCCATACCTTGGCTGGGCCATGCCATGGCTTTCCGGAAGAATATGCTTGAATTTCTGAAATGTATGCGGGCCAAGCATGGAGATGTGTTCACAGTGCAGCTAGGGGGCCGGTACTTCACCTTTGTCATGGACCCCCTCTCCTTTGGCCCCATCCTCAAGGATGCACAGAGAAAACTAGACTTTGTGGAATATGCAGAAAAACTGGTACTAAAGGTATTTGGATACCGCTCCATGCAGGGAGACCACCGGATGATACACTCTGCCAGCACCAAATACCTCATGGGAGATGGCTTGGAGGATCTCAACAAAACCATGCTGGACAGCCTGTCCTTGGTTTTGCAGGGGCTCACGGGCCAGAGTCTGGATGCTAATTGCTGGCGTGAAGATGGCCTCTTCCACTTCTGCTACAACGTGTTGTTCAAGGCCGGCTACCTGAGCTTATTTGGCTATACAAAGAACCAGGAGCAGGACCTGCTACAGGCAGAAGAGTTATTTGTCCAGTTCCGCAAGTTTGATCGCTTGTTCCCCAGGTTTGTTTATTCCTTACTGGGGCCCCGGGAGTGGCTGGAAGTGGGCAGACTGCAGCGTCTCTTCCACAAGACACTCTCTGTGAACCACAACCTGGAGAAGAATGGCATAAGCAACTGGATATCCCACATGCTTCAGTTTCTGAGGGAGCAGGGAACAGCCCCAGCCATGCAAGACAAATTCAACTTCATGATGCTCTGGGCCTCCCAGGGTAACACGGGGCCTACCTCCTTCTGGGCCCTTTTGTTTCTCCTAAAGCACCCAGAAGCCATGCGTGCTGTGAGGGAGGAGGCCGCCCAAGTCCTGGGGGAGGCCAAGCTGAAGGCTAGGCAATCCTTTGACTTTGAGATCAGTGCCCTACACCACACTCCAGTGCTGGACAGCGTGATGGAAGAGACACTGCGGCTTGGGGCTGCACCCACCCTCCTCAGGGTGGTGCACGGTGACCATATGCTGAAGATGGCCAGTGGACAGGAGTACTTGCTCCGTGGTGGAGACATTGTCGCTCTCTTCCCTTATCTTTCAGTGCACATGGATCCTGACATCCACCCAGAACCCACTGCCTTCAAGTACAATCGCTTCCTCAACCCCAATGGTAGTCGTAAGGTGGACTTCTACAAGGCAGGCAAGAAGATCCACCACTATACCATGCCGTGGGGCTCGGGTGTCTCCATCTGCCCTGGGAGGTTCTTGGCCATCAGTGAGATGAAGCTCTTTGTCCTGCTCATGGTCACCTACTTTGACCTGGAACTGGTGGACCCTGATATACCTGTGCCACCTGTGGACCCCCAGCGCTGGGGCTTCGGCACCACCCAGCCCAGCTATGAGGTGCGCTTCCGCTACCGCATGCATCCTACCGAGTGAGCTCTGCCAAGGTGGCCACAAGCCTGGCCAGGGAGACCCCAAGGGAGCCTCCTCTCACCCCTCTGAAGCCGCCTCACCCTTCCCTCTGGTTCTGTGATATCTCCTGCCTGTGTCCTGCTTGCCTTCCTTGCTCTCTGGCTTTCCTCTAGCTTCCTGATAGGTTTGTCTTTTTCTCTTAAAAACATCTCTCACAGTGGGTTCTGCAGAACCTTCCTCTCATACGAAGTCCAGGGGAAGGGGGAAATATTTGAGAGAAACTTAGTTGGGGAAATAATGGCGTACCTTGACAAGTCCTGCAGTAGAGAAAGTGGTTACCATGAGTAACACAGTGTCTTACAAATGTTAACCTCCACCCTCCCACCTCACTATCTTATTTTCCTCAATGCTTATTCCACATCCTGTGGAATTCACATTCATCCAAAGAAATACAAGGCAAGCCACGTGTGTAATTTTTAATTTCTTAGTTGACATGTTTTTTAGAAGATAAAAAGAAACAGGTGAAGTTCATGTTTATAATATACTTAACTTAGCCCAATATATCAAAATATTAGCATATCAATATAAGAACATTAGTAAAATATACATATATAAGAATATTGTGAAATATTTTTACATTTCTGTGTGTGTGTGTGTGTGTTGCCTTCAAAATCTGGTATGTACTCTTTCCCTTTGCCATGTGTCTCACTTTAGACTAGCCATATTCTAGTGCTCAACAGCCACAGGTGGCTAGTGGCTCCCCAATTGGATAGGCCAGGTCTGAAGAAACGCTGCCTTTCACATAGGAGTTATTCAAGGCCCCTCCTCAGTACCCTTGTCTCCCCTCCACACTCCCACCTTAGGGTGTTCTCAACCCTTCCTGTGGTTTCCACAATTACTGCTGAGTTCAGAGCTCTCTCTTACTTCCAGACCCTCAATCTCCCCGCCAGGGTCCCACGGCACTTCTGGGTGTGGCCCACGCAGAACTCAGCACCTGTCTCCCCACCTCTGCCCTGAACCACCTCCTTCTCCAGATTACCCTGCCTGCCTCTGCTCAGGACACCACCACCCCCTCCCCCAAGACAGATCTGGAGGAGAAATCTGACTTCCTCCCCACTGTCACCCACATACAGTCAGGCCCCAGTTCTGCCAGTATGACACCCCCCCCCCCGTCGTGCCTCTGAAACTGTCTCCTTTCCCCAGCCCCACTGCCATTCCTAGGACTGAGCACTCTGCATGTCTGCACCCCAGGCAAAGATGTTCACCCTGCTGCCAGAGACCTTTCACCAGACCTTTCACTTGTCATACTTTCACTTTTCTGGTTCCCCATCCCCTCCGTGAACCTAACATTTAAATTTTGCCACAGTTGGTCCCCAAATATTCAATCCAATGCATTTCAGCCTTGCCAACTTTCTCCAATGGAACTGTCTGGAAAGTAATTGCTTGCTTTTTACTGCCAACCCCAGTGCCAGCTACTTCAGGAGGCCTTCCTGGATGTTACCCATTCCATCCTCTGGCCAGAAATGGGCTCCCTCCCTCTGAGGCTCCCCTGGAATGGCTTGTGTCCCAGCACATCTGTTACATGTTGTTGCTCTCAGTTTCCTGCTTTCCTCCTCCTACCCCATCCCCTGGACTGTAGCCCACAGGGCTTGGTATCTTATTACTTCATCCCTGAACCCCAGTTCCCTAAATGGAGATTAAATGATAGAAAATTGGCTCTGTCTCAGCTACTTTACTTCATGTCGTCAAATCATTTCCTTCCCCTCCCTGGCCTCACTCAGCTTCCTGGCATATGACATGGAGACAGTCCCGCTGCCAGGCATGCCTACCAGGGCTCCAAGTGCTGCTTCCAGAGCCACAGCTGGCTGATGGAAGGGCCCTGGCTGGGGCTGGGACAGGAGGGACTGTGACTGTGGGAGCCCACAGAGGGTCCTGGAGAAGGGAGGCCAGGCAGCAGAGACCCCCTGCAAGGATGCCCAGTGGGCTTCTCTCTACTCACCTATCCCAAATCTATGACTGGCCTCTTGCATTTTTTTGAGGCTGGCTGTTCTGCCCTGAGTTTTTCCAAGATACCAGGCTATTAGAGTAACTCTGGCAGGGGCTGGGGTCTGGAGGCAGGAGTCTGTCCCTACTAGCTATGTGACAGAGGCCAAGGTCTAGCTGCCCCAAAATGATGACATCTGTCTGGAGCCTGACAGAGCTCTGACTACCTTGGAGAAGCCAGGATATCCTAACCTATTCCACAAGGAGCCAGGAGCACAAGAAGAGACACACAGGGAGAATGGGAGAGGGAGAAGGGGCCTGAGAGGCTGGGAGCCACCGCAGGAAGCTTATCAATGACCTCCCCACACAGCCAGGCCCTGTGCCAGAGCAGGTATTGAGATACGGATGGGCAAAGATGCAGGGCCTTCACACACCTCCTGGGTACTGCTCAGATGTAGGTGCTACACCCCCTCATTTTCCCTATACCCAAAGAAATCTGGCCTGTCAACAGGCTGGGGGGCAGGACTGAGGGCCTAAATCCATTGAGTCAAGACCAAGAGGTCTCAACTGAGAGTGATCTCCCAGGCACTCCATGTTTGAGGGTATGCCTGGGACCAAGGGAAGCCTCAGTGGGTCAGGGGCAGTATACAGTGCCACAGTCATGGACATCCACCCTAACAGGCCTCCCCGGAAGCAGTGAGATCCCAGGATTAGAGTGTGCATGTAGAGGCCACTGCCCACCTGCGGGCACAGGAGGGGCCCATAGCACCTGTAGTCCCACGCCCCTTGCATGGGGACTGGACACACTCTCTGCGAGGGCCTTGAGGCAGTAGGAAGACTGAGACCCCTAAGGATACATCTAGTCACTGCCTGTCCTGACACAACAATCCTGACCCCCAAATCCTCACTTCTGCACCAAATTTTCTGTCCTTCAAAGAAAAGCCCACTATGTATATCCTCTGAGGACAGCTTGTAACAAAGCAAGATCAGGGATGGCATGCCAATGGTGGAATTGCAGGCACCTGGGAAAGAAAAAAAACATTTTTCCCCATAGGCAGTAACAGCTGTAAACCCTCAAACCACATTTCACAGGGTAGAGGCAGAGCCATGCCTGTCCCTCTCCCTGGGCCAGCCAGGGGAGGAGTCCATCTTGTCGCAGAGTCTGAGGACCAAGAGAATCCTGGGAGCTTTCCTGGAAAGATGTGAGCAGTGTAGCCAGCGAGCCAGGCCTGTGGGTCAGCAGACGGAGAGCAGCAGGAGGAACCGAGGTCCAGGCTGGGAAGTAAGGTCGGGATGAAGAGGTCTCTGGCCTGGCCTGGGCTCTGAGAGCCCAGCTCCAACTCGCTCCCTGACCAGTGCCTTCTGTGCTGTAGTCAGAGCCCTCGCTATGGTCAGCTGCAGTACATGGCAACTAGGACAGTGAAAGGGATCGATGGGTCACCGGTGACCAGTCCTTCCCCTCCCCCTTGAGCACAGGCTTCAGGGCACTTCTTATATACCTGTTGTTTGCAGAGCACATACCCACACTTACACAGCTAAAGAAAGACACATAGGAACACACAGACACAAGGCCCATGGGGACACAGTGACATGTTCATGTCAGATCCACAGACAGCTGTATGTACTATGCACAACCCACACAGCAACACAGACAGATGCACATCGACATCCCCCCACCACACACACACACACACACATCTTCCAGTGCTGGGGATAAGCCCTGATAGGTGTCCCTTGGCTGGCATACCTCACCCATCTCATCTATGCATCATGGATATGATGTCAGAGACTAGGGGTACCTAGACCCAGTTGGTACAGCTCAGGCTGTATCCCACCAGTCAGGCTGCTATGTGGGCATGACTGAGGTCCCTTGTGGGCCAGATTTTATGAGCTCTAAAACAGAACCCCAACCCCCACATTCTCAGATGAATCACCACCTTCAGGTACAGAGCTTCATTTCTCAGGGCACCAGGGGAGCTCAGAGTCCTTCCTAACCATGGGACTTGGGGGCCTTAGGAGAGAGAGCTAGAGAACAAGGCTGAGGGGACAGCTGGCCAAAAAATGATCCCTGTTACACAGGAGAATGGGCCAGCAAAAAACACAGAGGTGGGAATGTGCAAGAGACAAGGGGTGCCCGGTGTCCAGGAAATGAAAAGGAATGAAAGAGTATAAGGGTAAGACAGTGTGTGGGATTCCACATGTGAGAGCTCCAGCCCTGAAGCCAGACAAAAGTTTTAGACTTGATTGTTCAGGCTCCAGTGACCCTGGAAGGCTCCAGAGTGGGGAATGGGAAGCACTGGGAGGAAGATCCTCCTGGGCTGCCAGGAACCTGTGTGCACTTAGCCTCCCACCTGCTGACTCTCACGTTTCTGGTAAGTTCCCCAGGTGGGGCACTGCCAGGCCTCCTGGGTCCCCAGAGCCTTGGTGCTGCCATCAAGGCTCTGACATTAAACAATATTGCAACAATATTTTCCCAGCTGAGCTACAGGAAAGAGAGCACCCTGGTGGGTGGCAAGCCTTGGGCTACGCTGAGGCAAATGGGAGTGATGGCTGAGGGTGGGTGATCATTCTGGCTGCTGGGAGCAGATTAGAAGACAGGACACAGCATGACAATAAGAAGCATAAAGGTCAGTCAGTTAGGACACTACTGTAGCAATTCATGCAAGAGAGTATGGTTTCCTGGAAGGCAATAAAGAAAGTGAAAGGAAGAGGCAGGGGTAAGTAAATGCTGCTGATGGTTGAGACCTGAGAACTGACCACTGGGTTTGGCAACATGGTCCATGAGGCCCTTGAAAAGACGACTTTGGGTGGATGCCCAACTGAGCCGGGTCCCACCCACTCTCACCAGACTGTGGTATGGCTACTCAAGCTTCATTTTTCCCTGTATCACTCTTGTCGGGGGAGTGCTCAGCCTGCCTCTCCCCAAGGTCATTCATGCCAGTCATTTCTTCTTGGGCAGTGAGCCTGCTGCTCTCAGAACAGCTGGACAGGGGGGCCTGTGCAGGGCAAGGTGCCTGGTTGCGTCGGAGCACAGTGATGAGGAAAGCCTTTAGGTACTGGCGGAAGTGGCGGCTGGAGAAAGCATAGAGAATGGGAGTGAAGCAGCAGTGAAGGAAGGCAATGCTCTCCGTCACCTGCAGTGCATAGTCCAAGTGCTGACTCACCTTGCAGTCCCCAAAGATTTGCAGGTCCAACAGTGAGTGCAGAAACAAGGTGATGTTGTATGGGAACCACAGCACAAAGAAGGCCACCACCAGGGCTATGACTATCTTGAGAGCCCGGCCCTGGCCTGGGGGCCTCAGCCGGACCAGCACAGAGCCAATGCGGGAGTAGAAGAAAATCATGATAAGGAGTGGAAGGAGAAACCCCAGGAGGTTCTGCTGGAAACGGAGGAAGAGCTTCCACTTGGTCCCATGTCCCCCGAAATCTGCATAGCAGTTCCACACGCCCGTGGGGTTTTCATGTGTCTTCACAAAGACCATGTCAGGGATGGAGACAGCCAGGGCCACAGTCCATACCATGGCAGCCAGGAGCAGGCTTTTGGCCCGGGTCCGCAGCCTGTGGTGGGGCTGAGTGTGAACAATCTCCAGGTACTTGTCCAGGCTCATGCAGCTAATGAAGAAGATGCCACTGTAGAAGTTGATGGTGTAGAGGGTGCTCACCGTCTTGCATAAGAAACTCCCAAAGACCCAATGCCAGGCCACAGAGATGCCCCAAAAAGGCAGTGTCACCACAAACAGGAGGTTGGAGATGGCCAGGTTCAGCAGATAGACCTCAGTCATCCGCCTGCGAGGCATGTACCGGAGCAAGACCACTAGCAGAAAGAGGTTTCCGCCCAAACCCAGCACAAAGATGAGGCTGTAGAAGACTGGCAGGAAGATCCTGCCAAAGGACATCACCTCATCCTTCCGGCAGAGCATGAAGGCCACGCTGTCCAGGTAGTACTCATAGTCATAGAAGGAGCTGCTGTTCTCAGAACTGGCAACCTTAGTGGTAGGTGGCAGAGGGGAGGTGGTGGAGGCCATGTTAGGAGGACACGCCCAGCTCTGGAGCTCTGTGGACCAGAGTACAGGGAGATAGAAGTTAGATGAAACCAGGCATTCTCTACCTCTCTCCAAACCCACTTTTGCTACTGTGCTGGGAGGCCCAACAGACTCTTCCCATCAACCCCAGTACCTGTAGGTCAGCGAGGAAGAGCACAAGTGTGGGGATTCTGAGCCTACCACTGATAGTCATATCACTCTGGGTGAGTAGCTTAACCTCAGATGTTCTCATAGTACTCACTTATTTCATTATGGCTTCTCCTCATTATTTTCTCCTTCACTTGATCTTAGCCAAAAGACCAAGAAGCGATTTTTATTTTCTCCTTCATCATTTTTTAAATGATGAATTGATAAGACCCAGCAATTGCACTAAGTATTTATCCAAGGGATACAGGAATGCTGTTTCAAAGGGGTACAGGCACCCCAATGTTTATAGAAGCCCTATAGACAATAGCCAAAGTATGGAAAGAGCCCCGATGCCCATTGACAGATGAATGGATAAAGAAGATGTGGTTTATATATACAATGGAATATTACTCCGTGATCAAAAAGAATGAAATCTTGCCATCTGCAATTATGTGGATGGAACTAGAGTGTATTATGCTAAGCTAAATTTAGTCAGAGAAAGACAAATATCATATGACTTCACTCATTGGTGGAATTTAAGATTCAAAACAGATAAGATGAGGGAAGGGAAGCAAAAACAATATAAAAACAGGGAGGGGGACAAAACATAAGAGACTTTTAAATACAGAGAAAAAACTGAGAGTTGCTGGAGGGGTAGTGAGTAGGGGATGGGATAAATGGCTGATGGGCATTAAGGAAGACACACTGGATTCTACTCCTGAAATCATTATTGCACAATATGCTAACTAACTTCGATTTAAGTTTAAAAAGTAATAAAAATTTTAAAAAAGAACTGATAACATCTTTCAGATTTTTCTTTATTACTTATAGAATACCAACTCAGAGTTGTATTGTTTCTCCATACTCTTCCTCATGTGTGTCTTTTGATTTTTTTTAACAAATTCTTCTCTTTAGTGGGACTTGTTTTACCCACAAATGCCTAGTGTGTCCACTCTGGCTTTTAATTTTTTGTATCTCTATCACCTAAGGATTTCCCTTGCTTTTGTTATTTTAAAAATATTTTATGTAAAAATATTTAGTTTTATATTAATATTTTTATTTATAAATATTTAATATTTTAAAAATATTTTATGCAATATATCTAGGTTTGTAGCAAAAAGGTGTGGGCCATCACACTGAAAGACTCAGAACCTACTAAACCTTTCCATCCCTCAGTTTCCCCATCTGCAAAATGATGATGATGATGATGATGATAATAATAATAGTGCCTACTTCATGGGGTTCTTGTGAGATTTAAATATTATCATTTACTTCAGAGCATTCCCCACTCCATGAAGAATTCCCAGAACACAGTAGGCCCTCAATAAATGTTAGCTTAAAATATTGCTTTGTTGAGAACTGAGTCTATCATCTCCCCCCCAGCCTCTTCTCCTCTCCTGCATCTACCTAGCTGAACGACACCACCTACTCCATCTCCTAAGACTGAAACATAGGAGA
Organism: Hyaena hyaena; assembly: GCF_003009895.1. Lineage (NCBI taxonomy): Eukaryota > Metazoa > Chordata > Mammalia > Carnivora > Hyaenidae > Hyaena > Hyaena hyaena. The sequence goes on from NW_024080980.1 coordinate 1,570,979, forward strand.
TGTCCCGGATTCCTTCCTCACCCCCTCACCACCATCCTGTGAGTCTCTACCTCCTTACTGCCTCTTGAACATGTCCAACATTTCTAAGACCCATAAAAATATGTACATGATATTCTTTTAATAGAATTAAAACAAATGAAACAAAAATACTTGGAAGGAATTCAAAGAGATGAATGGGAAAGCACGGGAATGATAGGCTCAGCATTCAAGATGGTGGCTGCCTGGGCAGAAGCTGGAAGCATGGAGTGACAGCAGGTCAGTGTCTGTGTCAAGTTCTCTCAGAGCACTGGTTTCCCAGGTTTTAACTGTATTATTAAAAATAATTTTTAAGGGGTGCCTGTGTGGCTCAGTTTGTTGAGCTCAGGTCATGGTCCCAAGGTCATGGGCTCTGAGCCGGGAGTGGAATCTGCTTAAGATTCTCTCTCTCTCTCTCTCTCTCTCTCTCTCTCTCTCTCTCTCTTTCTCTCTCTCTCCCTCCCTCCCTCCCTGCCCTTTCCCTGCTCATATGTGCATGCTCACTCTCTCAGAAAAAAATAAGAATAATTTTTAAGAGAGAGCTTCACATGAACCAGGGATAAGAATTATACTCAATTTTGTTGTGTGTTCCAGAAGACAGACTTCATGTTCAACACATTAGATTGTTCACCAGTGAAGAGCAAGGTTTTGGAGGAGAGAGGTAGGAGATAAAAAAGAATACATAACTCCAGGAGCAGTCACGCACGGCCTCCAGAATGGAACTGGTGATAATGGTTCATAAACCAAGAAACACAAATCAAGTCCACTTTGTACCTTTGTGTTTTATTTTTTATTATTTGATTAAAGTGAGGCTGAACTTTTTAATATGTTCAATGCCAGTTTGTATTTCTTTTGTGAATAATTTATTGTTTTAATGGGTTGGACTCTCATTTTATAAGAGGTTTTATATGGTAAGGATTTAGCTTTTTACATGTACATTGCAAACATTTCCCCCAGTCCTTCCTGGAAGAAGTTTTGTCTATGCTTTTTCCAGGTAGAATTCTGAAGGAAATGTTGACTGAGGCCCTCAGCTGACCCTGCTAAGTATCCACAACATTGGGACCTCACAGCTGATGGAAATATACAATGCTGCTGAGGCAGAAGCTCTTCCAGGCAGTCCCTGGAGTCCTCCTGCTCATTAAGCCTCTGCACCACCCTTGGTTTCTGTTAAATTCTGTTTCTGTTAAATTCTGTTAAAATTCCTGTTAAATGGAATCTGGGCCAGATATTGGGGAAGTCACACACATGCCCTGTCCCCATCTAGGAGCTCAGCCGGGGTAGCTTTATATACGGTTGGGCTCCTGACTGACCTCAGGAACTTCACCCCGTGCCTTCCTTTCGTGGTCCTCCATTCCCTTCCTATGCATCTGGGGTCTGCTGTGCCTGAGCCCCTCCCTTTCCTGGGCAGCAGTAAGGATGCCCCCAGCACATGCCTGGTAGTAAGAGTCCATGAGCTGCTGGAGGTGGGAGAAGGGAGTACTCTTCTACACTTGGGCCTGACTAGGGATTTATTTTTTAATACATATTTTTATTTTGGGGAGAGTACAAGTGAGGAAGGGGCAGAGAGAGGGGGACAGAGGATCTGAAGCAGGCTCTGTGCTGACAGGCTGATAGCAGCAAGCTGGATGTGGGGCTTGATCTCATGAACTGTGAGATCATGACCTGAGCTGAAGCCAGATGCTCAACCACTCATTGAGCAACCCAGGTGCCCCTTAGGGATTATTAATCAGAAGTTGTCACTAATTAAATATCGGCCCTTCTGGTCCAGCATTACTGACGTTGATCTTGACCTGGGATCTCAAAGTCCCCACTTTAACAAACAACTGAGTCCAATGATTGCTTTGATCAAAGCCAGAGTCAGGGTCAGCAGTTTCCAGTCTGGCCCAGGCCACCTTTACAAGGCTCCTTCCAACTGAAACACTGTTCCCTTCCCTCTCTTGGTCTCTGGCCTCCTGATCTTTCACTCTGGGAATCTTTCCAAATCTTCTTGACCTCTGGTACCACCGGCCCTTCCCGTAACTCTCCTCAATAATCCCAACAACAAGGACAGCAGCAGGGAGCACCCCATGTGCATGTGATAATTGGTCAGGCACCTTCACAGCCACTGTGGCCAGCCTGTAAGGCAAATCAGGAAGGAACTGTCAGCCCCATTTATTCCAGGAGGGGAGCACTTTTCCACCATCACATAGCTGAACTGCATCTGAATCCCAGGTTTTAAACTCTAGAAACAGGGCCTTGACCCTGGTACCCTCTCACCCCCCATCCTCTGTTTTGCCCAACCCACAGTCACCAAAAGGGGCCACTTGAGAAATGTATGATTTGGTCTCAGGGGTTCTTGAATGCCCAGGATACTGCCCTCAGTGGCTAGTCTACCCTTTGTAGATTTCACTATTGATACCCCCAAGGCTTTATTGAGCCTCCTTGTGAAACACAGTCTTTCTATGGTCAACAGAATAATAGCCTCCCAATGATATCCACTTCCTAATCCCTAACACCTGTGAATATATTACCTGCTATATCAAAAGCGACTTCACAGATGTGATCAAGACAGGCCCAATAATCACAAGGGTCCTTATAAGAGGGACAAAAGAGTGTCCAAATCAGAGAAGGAGAGTGAGGGTGGAAACAGAGGTCGGAGCAATGCAGTTACAAGACAAAGAATGAAGGCAGCCTCTAGAAGGTAGAAAAGGCAAGGAACAGATCCTCGCTGAGCTTCCAGAAGAAATGTAGCCCTGCTGACCCTTTTTAGACTTCTGACCTCTAGAACTTTGAGATAGTAAATGTGTGTTGTTTTAAGCCACTGAGTTTGAGGCGATTTAATACAGTGACAATAGGTAATACACTTCCTGTGACCCTCTGCACTTTCGGTATCTCAGACTGAGGGAGTGAGATACCCTTCCCTCAGGTTACAGGTGGGGAACGTGGGACTCAAAGAAGGCGAACAACTTGTGCAGAGCATACAGTGAGTGATCAGTGGCCACGCTGAGCCATGGTCCCCATGTTCCTGACTGCCTTTCAGGGAACACCTGTCCCTCTGGACTCACTCGATTTTTTTTTTTCTTTTCACTTTTTCTTATTGCCTGAATTCATTTGGTGTATCCAGCAATACCTTGAGAGGAATAAAGGAGGGTATCAGTTGTTCACATCCTAGTATGAATTAGCAGTAGGAAGTTATACAGTAGAACCTTTGGGGGAATCTAGGAACTATCTAGAAAGGGAGGATTTCAAGAGGAGGGACAACAAGGGCAAGGTGAGCAGAGCTTCCCATACATTAGAGACAAGGGCACAAAGGCAAACTACTGCTTGTCTCTGGAGCAGTAACATCACCCTCTTTGTGACTTCCTGAGGCTGTTGTCCTGTGCTGGCTCCAGCTTTGACTCAGAAATAACGTTTGGCCGGAGAGTAATGTCTTCTCCTGAGGATTGAGGGCTCACCTCCCAAGGCCTCTCAGAGAAGTTGTAGTTGAGGCAACAAGTGAGAGGATATTGCCTTGTCCATCTAGACAAGAAGGCAGCCATGTTCATTGAGTTCCTTCTATGAACTGAATACTCAGGTGCAACTTTCTCTTTTAATCCTCACCATAGTTCTGGGAGCCAGTACTGTTAGGAATCCCATTTTCTAGATGAGAAAACTAAGGTTTGGAATGGTGGAGTCCATTGTCCACAGCTCCAGATCAGCAAATGATGGACCCCTGGTTGGATGGCCCCCACAGTACAAGGTAGAACCGGTGACCCTTTCCCTCTAGCTCTCCTTTCAACGTGGACCAAACCTGAATTTGAAGGATGAGCCTCTGGTAGCGGGACCTCTGACCTTAGCCACCAGTTGCAGAGAAGATTCAAAGTCATTACTGTGCTGAGGCAGCTCCCACAGGCTCACGAGAGCCAGTTATACAACATCTGGGAGGCATCTAGCAAACATTCATGAAATTAACCAATTCTGCATTTGCAGATGAGTTGGTAGCTTGAAGTTAGTCATGGTGGAAATATGTACATGGTGACAAATGCTACAAATCAAAGCTTCCTCTACTTCTTGCATGTGCCCCCCACTACCACCACCACTGAGAGCTGGTTATGAGAACTTCACTGGCATACCCCTGATCAGGACCCCATGAAGCCTGACCCAATCCTGCCCCTGTCACTATGTCCCCGTCTGTGTCTCCCATCCCCTTTCCCCCTCCACCTGCCACATCATCCCATGGCTGCCCTCCTCTCCCACCAAGAACACTTGAGGACAGGGTCACACATAGGTCCCCTCTCATGTGTGCATGGACGGCCAAACTGAGTGTGCTGCTCACAGTGCAGCTGTGACCTGTGAACAAGTAAACAAGATCAAATGTGACCCTGAAAAGGCCATACCAGCCTTCAAAATGTAAAACCAAGAATAACATTTGAAATCACTTCCAGTGAATAAAAATTATGCTGGCTTCCTTACAATTTGGAAATCATATCCTTTAAAATGCAACCTAAATTCTTCATTCCCAGAAAGCTACCCAGGCCACTAGCCTGGCATAACCCCTGCCTCAGCCCCCAAGCACTCACAGAAGGTCACTCCTCAGCCTTGGCAGCGACCTTATTGAGCAGAATCCCCTTTAGAGAATTGCTGGCCTCCTCTGCTACACTGGGGACATCCAGGGGTTGGAACTCACCAGCACAGGGCTGGCAATTGAGAGGCAGTCAACAAATGACTGTGGATCTCATCGGTACTGTCACCTCTCTTCATCCCTTCTTCTCTCGCCTCATTTGTCACTTGACTGGTTTTCTGCCTTCCCTTACTGGTGCCCTGAACACAGCAGAGCCAAGACCCTCCTTCTGTGGGTCATTTCCCCAGCCTGGACCAGCCCTACCACAGCGGCCTTGGGAGCCCCTAGCCATGGAGCACATCCGGCCCACTGATTCCACTCCAGCTATGTTCAAGTGCTATATCCAGTTGGCACAGCCTCCCTAGAGCAGTATCACCAGAGGTGCCCTCTGGCTACCCCCAGCTTCCTCCCTCCGGAGCTCCTAACTGCGCTGGTAGGACTGGGATAGAGACAGAGTCCAAGGCCTGGATTCTACCCTGGCTCAGCTTGGAATGAACCCTCTGTGCCTATAACTCTGGTTTTCCCATTCCGCATTCCTGGCCTAGCTGTGGCTGGGAAAGTTGGAGCAAGGGGTTATGAAGTGACTCACACTCTGACCACAGGGTCTGGCTGCAGAAAGCACTCTGGCCTGAGGACACAGGTATAAGAAAACTTGCCTTTGGGGGAACTGGTAATGTCGATGGGATCATTCCAGTTTCCTCCTCCTGGATTTGGGAAAACAGCAGATATTAATAACAACAACAGTAACAAATACCCACTTACACAGCACTTCCGTTGGGCCAGACTCTATTCTCAGAAATCAGCATGTATCCATTCATTTCATCCTCCCAATACAACTGGGAGGCAGGTACTATTATTATCTCGATTCTACATATAAGGAAATGGAGCCACAGAGAGGCTAAGGAACTTGTCCATGGCCACACAGCTAGTCCACTATGGACATAGAGTCCACTATGGAAAGCATTGCATTTAGACTCATTGTGATGCACAAAACACCATGAAAACAATAGTTACTGGTCGTGACGTTTACACGGGGCTCCTTACTTCTCCAGACTTTTTTATATCCTGGCTCTCATTAAGTCCTCCTGGCTCCCTTGTGACAAGGCTGGTTTCACAGAAAGCCCAGAGCCACACCGCAAGTCAGGCAGAGCTGACCTCCGCGCCCTGAATCCCTGAGTCGTGGACCACTGTACATTCTCCTTCTTTCTTTACTTCTTTAACGTGTATTTTACATGATTACAAAAATAATATGTGCCCAATGTAAAATGTGGAAATGTAAGAGAAAAATAGAAGAGAGGCTAACTGCCTCCAGGAATAATCTCTGGGAATATTTTGGTATATCTTGTCTGTTTCCATGCCCATGGCTCTATCCGCTTTACTAAACCTCCCCGGATTTGTAGAATCACAGAGAGCCTGGCTGGAAGAGAGTGGCCCTGTCTGGTGCCCTGCAGGGCGTGAGACTGCAGATAGACTCCCTGCCTCCCACTCCCTGGGATCTATGAGGCCCTCCTGCTCCCCATGCTCTCTGGGACCCCACATTATTCAATGTTTCCTGGCCCTTATCAGGGAATAGGGATGTTGGTGACATTGATAAACTCACAGGGCAACCCCTCCTCTCAAAGCTTACTTCAGTTAATAAAAGCTCAGCAAGTTTAGAGCCCCACTCTTTAAGGAGCTGCTGCTGCAAAAGAAGGTACATGTTTCCCGAATCAATTTTGCTTTTTTCTCCTTTGTCTCTCTCTTGTTGCTTGTGTTTATATTCCAGCATTATGCTTGGTTCAAGATGAAACACAATCACCACCTCCACTACCCCCAGGGAGGGTGGCACAATCAGCATGGTGCAGCAGGGAATAGACAAAAGAGATTGGTCTACTTCTTAATGGCTGAGTAACCCTGGGCAAATTACTTAACCTCTCTGAGCCTTAGTTTTCTCACCTATAAAATATCTCCTTCCTGGAGTTTTTATAATAATTGAGTGCCTGACACATAATTATTGGTTCCCTTCCAGGCCCCAAAATGACGCTTGGCTTAGCCTAAGAGGGATAAGAGGAAATTCTGAGACTGTTTGGGGCAGGAGGGGGCTGGGAACTTGGGTGAGAGGTAACAAGAGAGGACAAGGGGGCATAAGGAGAAAGAGCTGACATGCACAAAAGAAGACCACAGAGCTGGGGAACCTCAGCCCTGGTAGGAGGCCCTTAAAGACTTTCTCATCTGTCTCAGCTGTGGAAATAAAGACCCAGAGACAAAAGGGAATGCCTGAAATCACACAGCCATGTCTTAAACCAACTCTCAGGGACTTTCAGAATCCACGAATGGCTGGAGCCTAACGGGAAGGAACCAGCAAAATGCCTTCTTCCCTAGTACTAAGGCGTTTGCTCCAAGAGTTGTCCTAGAGAGAAAGTTCCACACTGACCCGTTAGTACTTCCCTCTCCCCACACCTGTGGCCACTCTCCAAGCCCCTGCATGCAGTCTCTCCCTGCACCCCTGGGTAGGGTCCACCCCTTTCCAACAGTGACCATAACCTACCAGAGCCAGACCACCTTGCCTGGGGATGTCCAACCTTACCCAGAAGGAGAGCAGCAGCGCCTGGGTCCTTCTTCCTCAGGGCAGTGCAGAGAGAGTGTGAATCTCCTCTCTGGACAGTGCCCGGCACACATCCTGTTCTGAGGCTGGAACAAAGCATCCCTTTGGGCCTGCCCCTGCCCCGCCTCAGCTGCAGAGCCATAAGCTGTTTTCCTCATTTGAAATGAGTCAAGCTCAAATGACCGCCCCCTCCTGAAGGAGCAACTCCCCCCACCCAAAGACAGTCTAATGCCTTTGGAAAACACGTGTCCCCAACCACACCTCTCTGGACCATTTCCCCAGCAGCAGAGCCAAGGAGATGATGAGCAGCCCTGTCCAGATCTCCAGGCCTTTGCTAGGCAGCTTTTCCCAACCTCCAGCTGCATCGATTTCAGACACCTCTCTAGCACCTTCCTACCCCATCCTGCCCCTCATCTCCTCTGGTCATAACTCCCAGCAAGCAGTGCTGCATCGCCCCCCCCGCCCAAAGCATCAGCAATATTTTCATCTCCTAGACTTTCCAACCCATTTTCTCTCTCCCCTCCACTCTTCTCCCTCTGCCTATTTACTTGTCTGCTCTCCTACCAGGTCCAGGACTCCCAGGGCAAGGACCATGCCTGACCCACCAGCCTAAGCCTAAGGCCAGAAAGAGCAGAGACTGACTGAATATGTGTGTGTGACATTCTGCCTGCCACATGCTTGCCAATACGAAGGTACCTCTTTGCCAGGACAGCACCTGTGGCCCAGGGATGATGTCTCAGCAATTCTCACCTCCAGCCCCCTGCAGCCTGATACACAGCAGGCGCTTGGTGAATGCCCATTGTCTCTACTTGAATTAAGCAGTGACAGAATAATGCCAAGTGGTCACAGGCACTGGCATTGGAGTCAACACAGTGCTGGGCTTGAATCTGGCTCTGTGTGTACCTGCTGTGTGATCTAGAGATGGTGGCTTCACCTCTCTGAGCCTTGTTATTCAGATATCTACTGAGGGTGGGGATGCTGCCTTCCTCAGACAGTTATGATGAGAACTGAATGTCCCCAGAGAGGTGGACATGGACTTAAAGATTTTTCTTTCCCTGGGGTCCATGGGCCACCTAGAATGGAGGCCAGGCTATGATGGGTTCTCACTCCAACAGAAGGGAGCAGGGGACTTTTCAAGTGGGGCGTCTCCAAGTGTCTCTCTCCAGGCTAAATGCTGATTACCAATGGGACAATGAGGAGTGGGGAAATACCCAACAGATGCCACAGAGCCCTGGTTGCATCCCAGGGATGGATAACCTTTAAAGACTGGCTTATTTTCATTCTGTATAATTCTCTTGAGAAAATTAGAACAGCTAAGTTCTATAATGTAGGCTCCTTCCTCATCCTCCCCTTCTTCAAACCTTTTATTTTAAAATAATTTTTCGGGGCGCCTGAGTGGCTTAGTCGGTTAAGCGTCCGACTTTCGCTTGGGTCATGATCTCGCGGTTCGTGGGTTCGAGCCCCGCGTCCAGCTCTGTGCTGACTGCCAGCTCGGAGACTGGAGCCTGTTTCAGTCTGTGACTCCCTCTCTCTCTGACCCTCCCCTGCTCACGCTGTCTCTCTCTCTCTCCTAGAAATAAATAAAACATTTAAAAAAAATTTTTTTTAAAAATAAAATAAAATAAAAAATAAAATAATTTTTCAATTTGCAAAATTAGTGCACAAAATTCCTATATGCCTGTCAGTCAGCTTCCCCTGATGTTAAGCACAGAACCACAGCATAATGATCCAAAGTAAGAAGCTAACATTGACACAATACCATTCACTAATCTACAGATCTTATTCAAATGTCACCAACTGTCCCATTAATGTCCTTTCTCTGCTCCAAGATCTGAAGCAGACTCCTACATTGCTTTTTGGTTATTATGGCTCCTTAGTCTCCCCATTTCTAGGGCAGTTCCTCAGTCTTGCTTTGTCTTTCATGACCTTGATAGTTTTGAAGAGAACCGTAGAACGTCCCTAACTTTAGGTTTGATGCTTCTTCAAGATTAAATTATGGCTATGCATTTTAGGCAGGAACACCACAGAAGTGATGTTGTGTCCTTCTCAGTGCATTATACCAGAAGTGCATGTTTTCAATATGTCTCATTACTGGCAATGTTAACTTTAATCACCTGGTAAGACCATGTCTGCAGGCTTTCCACTGTGAAATTACTATTTATCTCTTTGTAATTAAGAAGGGTCTTGTAGAAGAAACTCATTTTAGACGGGAAGATACCTTCAGATTAAAAGTAAGGGGATGGAGAAATATATATCATGCTACAGGAAATCAAAAGAAAGCCGGAGTAGCTATACTTATATCAGACAAACTGGACTTTAAATAAAAGACAATAACAAGAGATGAAGAAGGGTACTACATAATAATTACAGGGTCCATCCATCAGGAAGAACTAACAATCATAAATGTCTACGCACCGAATATGG
>NW_024080980.1:1584104-1585918 GCF_003009895.1 Hyaena hyaena
AGAGAAGGACACTTATGGGGATGAGCACTGAGTGTTATGTGGAAACTAATTTGACAATAAACTATTTGTAAAAAAAAAAAAAGAAAGAAAGAAAAGATTGAAACACTAAAAAAAAAAATAAAGGATGAATAGAATTCAAAAAAAAATAAAAAATAAAAAGTAAAAAAAAAAAAAAGGGTCTTGTAGAGAGGTACTTTGAGACTATGCAAATACTCTTTCTCATCAACTTTTGCCCACTAATATTAACCTCCATTAATGATACTTTCTGACAACTATTACTATGTTGTTTGCCAAATGGTGATTTTCTATCTCTATCAGTCGTGTGTGTGTGTGTGTGCTGGTAAAGTTTATTTACATCACATATTATCATGTCAGTCACACTGAAGTTCTGGAGATTTGTACATACATACAGAATCCAGCACATTTTTGGGAGAATTTTTTTTCAAAAACAGAAACAAAGCAAAATGCAATTAATTCAACAGTTGGGTAGTTTAAAGAATATCAGGCTCCTTTGGGGTCTCATCTGGGATTTTATTTTTTAATGTTTTATTTGTTTCTGAGAGTGAGACAGAGACAGAGACAGAGACAGAGAGAGAGAGAGAGAGTATGAGTGGGGTAGTGACAGAGAGAGAGAGGAAGACACAGAATATGAAGCAGGCTCCAGGCTCTGAGCTGTCAGCACAGAGTCCAAAGCAGGGCTCGAACTCGTGAACCACGAGATCATGACCTGGGCTGAAGTCAGACGCTTAACCAACTGAGCCACTCAGGCACCCCTCACTTGGGATTTTAGAGTGAAATATATCCAAAGGCTGCCAGTGGCAAATCATGAGAGAGCCATAGGGCCTTACTTCTCACCAGAAGCTCCTTATTTAATTCTTATTTATTTATTTATTTTGTAAGTCCTATAACAATTTAATTTTTTAAAAATAGTTTATTGTCAAGTTGGTTTCCATAAAACACCCAGTGCTCATTCCCACAAGTGCCCTCCTCCATGCCTTAATTCTTTAATATTCAAATTCTGAAGATTTGGAACCTCCAGAGGATCTTCATCTTGCCTTCCTACCAGAGCTGTACTTTCCTAACACATGACCAGAGTTTCAGCTGGGTGTCTATAGGTCTCAAGCACAGAAAGGTTGTGTCTGCTTCCACCTGCTACATAACCAGAAAGGGAGTAACCTCTGTGTTGCTGCTCAAACCAGTTGCCCGAGTGATAACTCTGGCAAGTCTTGAATGCTGGCTTCACCCTTTGCCAATATCAGTGGTAATTATTTTTGTTGAGCTATGCCAAAACATACAAAACTCTCCTGCCCAGCCATTTACCCAGAAACTTTACAAAATGAGACCAGTTTTAATTTATGTGTTAAAAATTCCAGCTCAGAGCTAAAATCTCTCACCCTCTCACAACTTGCATCATTCTTTTTACATTTAGTAATTGGATTTTTACTGTAAGAAAGACTTGGCCCTTCTATTTATTTATGTATATCAGTATGGACTCATGGGTATTAATTTTTTTTAATTTTTTTAATGTTTTATTTATTTCTAGGAGAGAGAGAGAGAGAGACAACGTGAGCAGGGGAGGGTCAGAGAGAGAGGGAGTCACAGACTGAAACAGGCTCCAGGCTCTGAGCTGGCAGTCACCACAGAGCCTGACGCGGGGCTCGAACCCACGAACCGTGAGATCATGACCTAAGCAAAAGTCGGACACTTAACCGACTAAGCCACCCAGGCGCCCCTCATGGGTATTAATTTTATTCCCTTATTATCATTGATGTTGCTGTTCAAATCAGCTTTTTTTTTTTTTTTTTTTTTTGAGA